>NC_041352.1:25385175-25425175 GCF_004354835.1 Perca flavescens
TTTTTCAAACAATAACCATAATAATAACACTAATAAAAAATAATTATCAAATAAAGAAAGCAAAAAAAGGGATGTAATGAGTAGAGTGCTCTTTACTTGGCATAAAGAAACAATTCAAAAGGGGTACATTATTGAAGAAAGTTTGAGAACCAGTGCATTAGACTACCCCACTGGCTGTCAGTAATACTGCGTGATGAACGAGACGAGGTTACTCTCTGCTCGCAAAAGCTTTCCGGACATGCAAAGTTTAAATACTGATAACTTTTCACACCACGGAGACATTTGGGAGTTTGTTGTTCTGAAAGAGAAAACCTCTGAGGAGGAGGGAAAGTCAAAGGTGAACGAAAAAAAATAAAAACACTGACAGGAAGTAACGAGACGAACCAATCAGAGAGCAGAAAACACTGAAACAAGCAGGCGAGATGTTAAGAGGATAAAACAAACGTAAAACAAACACACCTGGGCACCAAAAGTACTGTTTGAATGTGACAAACAGGGGAGCGCTTGACTCCTATTATAGGGCAGGGGTGTGAAGCTCAACTTCCCAGAGGGCCACAGTGGAAAATTAGAGTCACACCAAGGGCCAGACATGTTTAGTTTATTGATAGGCTTTGTGTCATATCGTCTTCTCACTCACAGTTTGGTCGACATAAAGTCCTAAAGAAGTCAGGAGTAAGTTCCTCGGCCATCGTAGAAAAGAAGCGCCCAAAAATGTCGGGAAAAATGACAAACAGTTTGGTAAAAGTAACAAAAAGGTCAAAAAATGCCAACATTTTCGGCAAAAGTGACAAAAACGCTGGAAAAAGTGGCAAAAACTAGGCGGGCCAAAATGTTTTGTGACCTTACAGTACAGGCCAAAAGTTTGGACACACCTTCTCATTCAATGTGTTTCCTTTTTATTTTCATGACTATTTACATTGTAGATTCTCACTGAAGGCATCAAAACTATGAATGAACACATATGGAATTATGTACTTAACAAAAAAGTGTGAAATAACTGAAAACATGTCTTATATTTTAGATTCTTCAAAGTAGCCACCCTTTGCTTTTTTATTAATAAGGGAAATAATTCCACTAATTAACCCTGACAAAGCACACCTGTGAAGGTAAAACCATTTCAGGTGACTACCTCATGAAGCTCATTGAGAGAACACCAAGGGTTTGCAGAGTTATCAAAAAAAGCAAAGGGTGGCTACTTTGAAGAATCTAAAATATAAGACATCCATCCATCCATCCATCCATCTTCGTCCGCTTATCCGGTGTCGGGTCGCGGGGGGAGCAGCTCCAGCAGGGGACCCCAAACTTCCCTTTCCCGAGCAACATTAACCAGCTCCGACTGGGGATCGGCGTTCCCAGGCCAGGTTGGAGATATAATCCCTCCACCTAGTCCTGGGTCTTCCCCGAGGCCTCCTCCCAGCTGGACGTGCCTGGAACACGTCCCTAGGGAGGCGCCCAGGGGGCATCCTTACCAGATGCCCGAACCACCTCAACTGGCTCCTTTCGACGCAAAGGAGCAGCGGCTCTCTCCGAGCTCCTCACGGATGACTGAGCTTCTCACCCTATCTCTAAGGGAGACGCCAGCCACCCTCCTGAGGAAACCCATTTCGCCGCTTGTACCCTGGATCTCGTTCTTTCGGTCATGACCCAGCCTTCATGACCATAGGTGAGGGTAGGAACGAAAACTGACCGGTAGATCGAGAGCTTTGCCTTCTGGCTCAGCTCTCCTTTTGTCACAACGGTGCGATAGATTGAATGCAATACCGCACCCGCTGCGCCCGATTCTCCGACCAATCTCCCGCTCCATTGTCCCCTCACTCGCGAACAAAACCCCAAGGTACTTGAACTCCTTCACTTGGGGTAAGGACTCATTCCCTACCTGGAGAAGGCATTCCATTGGTTTCCTGCTGAGAACCATGGCCTCCGATTTAGAGGTGCTGATCCTCATCCCAACCGCTTCACACTCGGTTGCGAACCGATCCAGTGAGTGCTGAAGGTCTCAGGCCGATGATGCCATCAGGACCACATCATCTGCAAAGAGCAGCGATGAGATCCCCAGCCCACCAAACTGCAACCCCTCCCCCCCGACTACGCCTCGATATCCTGTCCATAAATATTACAAACAGGATTGGTGACAAAGCGCAGCCCTGGCGGAGGCCAACCCTCACCTGAAACGAGTCCGACTTACTACCGAGAACCCGGACACAGCTCTCACTTTGGTCATACAGAGATTGGATGGCCCTGGTAGAGACCCCTCACCCCATACTCCCGCAGCACCTCCCACAGTATCTCCGGGGGACCCGGTCATACGCCTTCTCCAAATCCACAAAACACATGTAGACCGGTTGGGCATACTCCCAGGCTCCCTCCAGGATCCTTGCGAGAGTGAAGAGCTGGTCCGTTGTTCCACGACCAGGACGGAATCCGCATTGTTCCTCCTCAACCCGAGGTTCGACTATTGGCTGAACCCTCCTTTCCAGCACCTTGGAGTAGACTTTACCAGGGAGGCTGAGAAGTGTGATACCCCTATAATTGGCACACACCCTCTGGTCCCCCTTTTTAAAAAGGGGAACCACCACCCCAGTCTGCCACTCCTTTGGCACCGTCCCAGACTTCCACGCAATGTTGAAGAGGCGTGTCAACCAGGACAGCCCCTCCACACCCAGAGCCTTGAGCATTTCTGGACGGATCTCATCAATCCCTGGGGCTTTGCCACTGTGTAGTTGTTTGACTACATCAATGACCTCCGCCTGGGAAATCGACGACAATCCCCCGTTATCCTCCAGCTCTGCCTCTAACATAGAGGGCGTATTAGTCGGATTCAGGAGTTCCTCAAAGTGCTCCTTCCACCGCCCTATTACCTCCTCAGTGGAGGTCAACAGTGTCCCATCCTTACTGTACACAGCTTGGATGGTTCCCCGCTTCCCCCTCCTGAGGTGGCGAACAGTTTTCCAGAAACACTTTGGTGCCGACCGAAAGTCCTCCATGTCTTCTCCAAACTTCTCCCACACCCGCTGCTTTGCCTCTTTCACGGCAGAGGCTGCAGCCCTTCGGGCCCTTCGGTACCCTGCAACTGCCTCCGGAGTCCTCCGAGATAACATATCCCGGAAGGACTCCTTCTTCAGTCGGACGGCTTCCCTGACCACTGGTGTCCACCACGGTGTTCGTGGGTTACCGCCCCTTGAGGCACCTAAGACCCTAAGACCACAGCTCCTCGCCGCAGCTTCAGCAATGGAAACTTTGAACATTGTCCACTCGGGTTCAATGCCCCCAGCCTCCACAGGGATGCACGAAAAGCTCCGCCCGGAGGTGTGAGTTGAAAGTCTGTCGGACAGGGGCCTCCTCCAGACGTTCCCAATTTACCCGCACTACACGTTTGGGCTTACCAGGTCTGTCCAGAGTCTTCCCCACCCCTGACCCAACTCACCACCAGATGGTGATCGGTTGACAGCTCTGCCCCTCTCTTCACCCAGTGTCCAAAACATACGGCCTCAGATCAGATGAAACAATTATGAAATCGATCATGACCTTTGGCCTAGGGTGCTCTGGTACCAGGTACACTTATGAGCATCCCTATGTTCGAACATGGTGTTCGTTATAGACAATCCATGACTAGCACAGAAGTCCAACAACAAACAACCACTCTGGTTTAGATCAGGAGGCCGTTCCTCCCAATCACGCCTCTCCAGGTGTCTCCATCATTGCCCACGTGTGCGTTGAAGTCCCCCCAGCAGAACAATGGAGTCCCCCACTGGAGCCCCATGCAGGACTCCAGTCAAGGTCTCAAGAAGGCAGAATACTCCGAACTCCTGTTTGGTGCATATGCACAAACAACAGTCAGAGTTTTCCCCCCACAACCTGCAGGCGAGGGAGGCGACCCTCTCGTCCACCGGGTACACTCCAACACAGCGGCGCTCAGCCGGGGGCTTGTGAGTATCCCCACACCCGCCCGGCGCCTCACACCCTGGGCAACTCCGGAGAAGAAAAGAGTCCAACCCCTATCCAGGAGTATGGTTCCAGAACCAAGACTGTGCGTAGAGGTAAGCCCCACCAGATCTAACCGGTAGCGCTCCACCTCCCGCACCAGTTCCGGCTCCTTCCCCCACAGAGAGGTGACGTTCCACGTCCCCAGAGCCAGCGTCTGCCGCCCGGGTCTGGTCCGTCGAGGCCCCTGACCTTCACTGCCACCCATGTGGCAGTGAAGGTCAGTATAAGACATGTTTTCAGTTATTTCACACTTTTTTGTTAAGTACATAATTCCATATGTGTTCATTCATAGTTTTGATGCCTTCAGTGAGAATCTACAATGAAAATAGTCATGAAAATAAAAAGGAAACGCATTGAATGAGAAGGTGTGTCCAAACTTTTGACCTGTACTGTATATTGATGTGTGGGCCAGATCAGAATCTGCGAGAGGCCAGATTTGGCCCGCGGGCCTTGAGTTTGACACAATGCACATGCACATTCAGGGCCAGACATGTAGAGATTACTGACATGCTTTTATTTAGTCGAAAAACTATATTGCATGTCGCTTTTTCAACTTTTTTGTTGCTATTTTAGATACTATTTTACACACATCATGTCGGCTTTCTTTGTTGTCATACAGAGATGAACCGGGGCATTATGTGCTCTATCTTTCCCTTTGGTTATGTATATTATGCTTGAGCATGCAAACATATATTATCTGCGGTGTGTTTGTGTGTGTGTGTGTGTGTGTGTGTGTGTGTGTAAGCATTTCTTACTGTGGGACAAAACAGTTTTAACCCGAGCTCATGATTTTCCTCTATTCAAATGTGTAAAAATGTACTGCATGTCGCTTTCTTCAACGTATTTGTTGCTCTTATAGATTTTTCATTTTCATTGCACTTTTGGTGCATTTTAATCGACATAAAGCCCTAAAAAAAAAAGTCACTCAAAAAGTTCCTCAGTCATCATAGAGTTTAGCAAATCAAGCAAAACAAAGTTAAAGTTAAAATCACATTTTAAAAGCAGTCGGAAAAAAACAACAAGAACTTTGGGGAAAAAAAGCACTAATAATTGGAAATAGCGGCAAAAATGTCCTAAAAAAAAGAGCGCACAAACGTCGAAAATAGCAGCACATTTTCAACGCAGGCCTCTTACTGTAACAGAGTGCTTTTTTCTGTGTGGTATTAGTAGTTTTACTGCAGTAAAAGGATCTGAATCCTTCCTCCACTGCTGCCCAGGTGTGCCGGTTTTATTAATACTGACTCTTACCCTCATGCCTTCAAATCTGGAGAGGGCTCTGAGGGGCCGTAGGGCTCGCAGGGTCCGCAGGGATTTGATCGCTGCAAAGTCGGAATAACCCAACGTGTTGGCCACCAAGCTGACCAACGAGACCTGGAGGAGAGAGAGAGATGCAGAAAGAAAGAAAGAGCAGAAGGAAAAGGATAGAGACAGCCAGAAAAAAAAAGACAGAAGGAGGAGAAGCAGAAGAGAGAAAGCCGGACAGTTAAACTAATGTCTAATGAGAAGACAGAGCGAGAGACGGCTGATTCCAGCCAATCAGAAGAGAGACAAGAGGCGCGTGAGTTTGATTATCAGCCGACGGCAGACTCCTGCAGGAGAGGAAGGAAAAGATGAGGGGAGTAAAGTTAGTGCCGCTACTGCTTTATACAGTATACAGGCCAAAAGTTTGGACACACCTTCTCATTCAATGCGTTTCCTTTTTATTTTCATGACTATTTACATTGTAGATTCTCACTGAAGGCATCAAAACTATGAATGAACACATATGGAATTATGTACTTAACAAAAAAGTGTGAAATAACTGAAAACATGTCTTATATTTTAGATTCTTCAAAGTAGCCACCCTTTGCTTTTTTTGATAACTCTGCAAACCCTTGGTGTTCTCTCAATGAGCTTCATGAGGTAGTCACCTGAAATGGTTTTACCTTCACAGGTGTGCTTTGTCAGGGTTAATTAGTGGAATTATTTCCCTTATTAATAAAAAGCAAAGGGTGGCTACTTTGAAGGATCTAAAATATAAGACATGTTTTCAGTTATTTCACACTTTTTTGTTAAGTACATAATTCCATATGTGTTCATTCATAGTTTTGATGCCTTCAGTGAGAATCTACAATGTAAATAGTCATGAAAATAAAAAGGAAACGCATTGAATGAGAAGGTGTGTCCAAACTTTTGGCCTGTACTGTATACTCTTTAAGATTGGTTTTGGATGAGAAACCGAGTTTGGAGTTTGAAGCGCTCCGTGGAAGAAAATAAAATTGTTGTTACTTTGACGCCCAAATACACAGAATTTCGTCCAATGTCGTTCCAACTGCGGAAGAGAAAGGGATCATTACGGTTCACACCGTAAGAAAATAGGCTGATTGATGAAGGTTTAGGGCCAAGGAGTGCCAGAGTAAATGCATCCTGTGTCACGACAGCTTTCGTAAATACATCCGACTGAATTGTGATACTTTTGATTTTTGATTAAAAGTACTTTTTAGGGAATGTTTCAACATGATTGCATTACAACCTCGCAATCCAAAAGACAGTTCAAATTAGAGCCTCAAAGATTAATCCATAAATTGTCAACTATTAAATGAATAGGCAACTATTATATAATAATCCATTGGTCATTTTTTATGAGAAAAAATAGGAAAAATTATCTGATTCCAGCTTTTTAAATGTGAATATTGTTCTAGTTTCTTCTCTCCTCTGTGACAGTAAAATGAATATCTTTGAGTTGTGGACTAAACAAGACATTTGAGGACGATCTTGGACTTTGGGAAACACTGATCCACATCCACGGAATTGCGTTCGCTAAACCCACCAGACTCCATGTAAATAAACAGTTATTTTAGCATCGTAAAACACACTTCATTCAAAGTCCACAGAAACAAAATAAAACTATGAAAAGCCTTTTTGGGTCGTCTTTCCACTTTACCAACGATCACAACTCTAGCTTTGGTTGAAATAAACACATAGTTTACTGATTTACATGTGAAAATACATTGGCTCTATACACGCTAAAAGTATTGCTTTTTTAAATGGAGTCTGGTGGGTTTAGCGTCCGCGACTTCAGAGCTGTTTCTGGTTAAACAAAAGGTCTATCTCTGCAGGGATCCTTTCCACAATGTTGTCAGACACTTAGAATAATAATCTGAGTCTTTCAGCGGCAACAAAAAGCACTTTTGTCAAGGTAAATACAAGCTGCACAATTGCCCTGTTTCGCTGAGTGCCGACTGCAGCGATCTCGCTTAATAATGGACCAACGTCAAAGATTGTTGTTCCCATCACTCACTTAGACACAAAAAAAACAAAGGAAAATAGAGTTCAGGTTGAAAGAAAAGCTAGTTACCCTTTAAGTTAAGGTAAAAGTCTAGCAATATGAGGGAGGATTAACCATGAAATGTTGCAGCTGTCTTGAGATATTCCCTCTGATCAAAGCATCCTAAAATAAAACTCTCCAGCCAGCTAAGCCCCACACATGTACACGAGCGGATGCAGGTCTTGGCTCGGTTGGCTCAGGGTGGCTCTCCAAGGTGACATCAGCCGGTTCTTACCCTGATACCAGCGAAGCGGGACGCGGCCCGGAGAGGACGGAGAGCCCTGAATGTCCTCAGCACCCGCATGGTCATGATGTGGTCCATAGAGACGTACTGAGCCAGGAGACCCAACACTGAGATCTACAACGGCAGACATTTATTTAGACATTACCCCAAATCTAACGGAAAGAATTCTTTCAAATATTTCCATACCGTAAACAATGTCCTTCCTACAAGAGATGGTCCGATACCATTTCTTGCGTATCGGCCGATACCGAGAACTGAGCCGATACCAGCGTGTCATATATTATATGTATATTTATTTGATTACGTTTTAACAGCTGTATACTACTATCCCTGCACTGTATAATAACAGTGTCATACACAGTCCTATATATTTATCTTTAGTTTATTGTTATTCTTATACTGTATTTTCTATACTGTATTTTTTTATACCTCTTCATTTAAGTGTTTTGTAAGCTGAAATCTGCTGCTGGAAATCCGATTTCCTTGCGGGAGTCATCCCAAAAGGATCAATAAAGAGAAGTCTAAGTCTAAATCTAGGTGGACTGGTAATCTGGCAGGTCTGGTGAATGCCTTGTCCAATGTGCTCCAGGCTCTGTGGGTTTTTTATGTGTTTTTGTGACTTGTTCTCTCCCCTGACCCACCTTCAGACCCTTATCTGTGTTTCAGGTACCAAACTCACACAGTAATGTAAAAACCAGGGATGCACCGAATCCAGGATTTCGGCTTCGGATTCGGCCAAATATTGGGCTTTTTGGCGGGGTTCGGTTTCTGCCAAACCTTAGACATTTTTCCCACCGAACCGAACCCACACACACTCTACACTGGTCGCCTTAATGACGGCGCCGTTGATTACGGGAAGGTTGTAGATTCTCACTGAAAGCATCAAAACTATGAATGAGCACATGTGGAATTATGAACTTAACAAAAAAGTGTGAAATAACTGAAAACATGTCTTATATTTTAGATTCTTCAAATTAGCCACCCTTTGCTTTTTTGATAACTCTGCAAACCCTTGGTGTTCTCTCAATGAGCTTCATGAGGTAGTCACCTGAAATGGTTTTACCTTCACAGGTGTGCTTTGTCAGGGTTAATTAGTGGGATTATTTCCCTTATTAATAAAAAAGCAAAGGGTGGCTACTTTGAAGAATACACCGAACAAACAGTGTTAACTGTATTAGGGGACTGAGGATGGGAGTAGGATTCGGTATTCGGTTTTGGCAGAATCTTAACCAGTGGATTCGAGAGGGGGAGAGAGGGAGAGAGAGAGAGAGAGAGAGAGAGGGAGAGGGGGAGAGAGATCTGAACTGTGTGTGTGTCACATTACCTCGACACAATCTCGCCCAGAAGAGTGAAAGAGAGTGTGAGTGTCCAAATATACACATCTTTGACTGTGTGTGTGTGTGTGTGTGTGTGTGCAGAGGTTAAAAAGCCACTTAGGATTGTTTGGCCTGAAGCTCTCTCTCTCTCTCTCTCTCTTTCTCCTTTTATTTATAGAATTGCATTATTGCAGTGGAGCGAGATACAGAGCAACAAGAAACCTACACCGTTAGACATTTCCAAGGGTTTTTACAGTACCTAACTGTATTCTCCTTTTACAGTAACACAATGTTACTGTGTAATTGTATATTACAGTAACTAAGAGTTAGTTATCGGCGCCAAACAAAATACAGTAACTTACTTCAATTTCTAAAAATACAGTAAAAATCTCTGTATACAGTGTTTGATATCAGCCAAAATCCCCATAATGCATTGGAAGCTACAGTAAAATATTGTATTTTACTGTGTGGTATGTAGGTATTAACTGCAGATATTACAGAAATGTCTAAAAGTGTACTGTAACACACACACGCTACCTGAGAGTCAGCACACATCTCACTTTAATACCTGTAAATGTGTGTCATGTACTTGCCGATACCGATACCAGCATTTCAGGCGGTATCGGTATCGGAACATCTCTAGTAGGGATGCACCGAATCCAGGATTCGGCTTCAGATTCGGCCAAATATTGGGCTTTTTGACGGGGTTCGGTTTTCGTGGTCTTGACCAACTGTCAATGAGCTCGTTTGAAAGCCATGATGTCTCTCTCTCTCTCTCTCATGGGTGGGCCAAATTCTCTGGGTGGGCAAACCAGAGAAAGGGGAGGTAACCTTGCTCCTTATGACGTCATAAGGAGAAGATTCCTGATTGGTCCATCTGAACTTTCATTTCCTCAAAGGCAGAGCAGGATACCCAGGGCTCGGTTTACACCTATCACCATTTCTAGCCACTGGGGGACCATAGGCAGGCTGGGGGGACTCAGATTAATGTTAAAAAACCCTCATGAAGAGACATTTCCATGCCATGGGACCTTTAACATGTTCAACACGTTTGTATCATCATCATCATCATCATCATCGTTACATAATCAACAGGTTTAAAATAATGATTATCGTCTCTGTAAAGACATCACCATTGATATAAATAATGTTGTCATCAGCGTCATTGTTCAGCAGAGGTCAAATGTAACGAATTACAATTACTCACGTTATTTTTACCTTTTTAGAGTCATTTTTAAAATCTGTACTTTTACTTTTACTACTTCCTTTGTTTTCACTTGAAGTGTTGCACGTTGCAACATTTTAAATATAATCCGTCACAGAGTAAAAGAAAAGTAAATAAAAAAAAAGGTCTCGGTTGCTTTGGCAAAGTCTGGAATTTAATTAAATAAGTAAAAGTAACTTAGAAAAGTTACTAAATTACTTTTACTCTTCGTACATTTTAAATGAGCTATTTTGTTCGTTTACTTGACTAGATTTTTATATCGGTAATTTTACTTGTACATCAAAGTAATCATACTTTTACTTAAAGGTGCCCTGCCACACGTATTTCATGACTTTGTGGTAATGTCTGAAGTTCTACCATGGACTCTGTAACATTTTTTGTGGATAAAACGCCTTGGTTACCTTGTTTCAACCCATTCTACCGTGGTATAGAAAGCCTGCAGGAAGACTCGGCTCGATTTCTGCCAGTTCTCGTTAATAGTCAACAAGCTAAGCTGTTTGAATCTGATTGGCTAACAGCTAGCCAATGAGAGCCTGGCTGTCACAATCCTTTACCCAGCCCAACTGGACGAGCTCATGAATAGTAATGAGCTCAGGCACCATGATGTCAGACTGACCAGCTTTTGTGATTGGTCTGATTTCTCCTCTTATTTCTGTTCAGTGGCTAGAGCTGACAGAGGAGGTACCAGTTCATTTTCACATTCACCACATAACAAAACACACACACACACACACACACACACACACACACACACACACACACACACACACACACGGACCTGACAGATTTCAAAAAATGCGAGTAACAATGGTTTTGTATGGCAGAGCACCTTTAAAAGGTGCGGTAAGTGATTTTGCGCAAAGACAGTAGTTGATAATTGAACTCACAGATATCTCCTGGCCTAGTGGTCTACTGTTGAGTCATTCGATGAATCAGAATAATCAATCAGAACAAAAACATATACACATTTTAACTGACCGATAACCCAACGGATCAATCAATCAACCAATCACTGACTTACGTCGACGATGAGGAAGTCGAGCCAGCACCAGTAGTTGGTGAAGTACTTCTTGAAGCCGTAGGCGAGCCATTTGAGCAACATCTCCAGGATGAAGATGTAGGTGAAGATCTTGTCCGAGTACTCGAGCACAACCTTGATCACCTTCCTCTGCTCGATGTAGATGTCCTCGAAGGCCTGGGGGAGGCAGAGAGCGCCTTTATTACAGTTAAAGTTGCTCAAAGTAAAGTTATCAAGTAAACTATCGCATAGCAAAGTAAGTAATCAACGGTGAATTGAGCAAATTGTAAAATGATGGGAAATGGGAATTTGTTAAGTAAACTACGGGAAAGTAATGTATAATTTAAGTGCATGTAAAGTTGTTGAGTAATTTAAAGTAAACTACAGTAGTATAAAGTGTGCATGTGTTTGTGTGCATGTGTGTGTGTGCGCGTCCGTAAATGTGTGTGTATGCGTGTGTTTGCGTGCCTATGTCTGTGTGCGTGTGTGTCCATGCGTATGTGTGTGAGTGTGTGTGAGTGTGTGTGCGTCCGTAAATACATGTGTGCGTGCATGCGTATGTCTGTGTGCGTGCACGTGTGTGTGTGTGTATACGTCGTTAAATGCGTGTGTGTGTCTGTGTGCGTGCGTGGGTGCGTGTCTGTGTGCGTATGTCTGTCTGCGTGCGTGTTTGTGTGTGTGCGTGTATCTGTGTGCGTGCGTGTATGTTTTGTGTGAGTGTGTGTGCGTATGCGCGCTCGTGCATGCGTGCTTGTGTGCGTGCGTGTGTGCATATGTGAGTGTGTGTGTGCGAGTGTGTGTGCGTCCGTAAATACAAGTGTTCGTGCATTCGTATTTCTGTGTGTGTGCACGTCGTTAAATGCGTGTGTGTGTGTGTCTGTGTGCGTGCGTGTGTTTGTGTGTGTGTGTATATCTGTGTGCGTGTGTGTGTGTGCGTGCGTGCTTGTGTGTGTATGTTTTGTGTGAGTGTGTGTGCGTATGCGCGCTCGTGCATGCGTGCTTGTGTGCGTGCGTGTGTGCATGTGTGTGCATATGTGAGTGTGTGTGTGCGAGTGTGTGTGCGTCCGTAAATACAAGTGTTCGTGCATGCGTATGTCTGTGTGTGTGCACGTCGTTAAATGCGTGTGTGTGTGTGTGTCTGTGTGCGTGCGTGCTTGTGTGTGTATGTTTTGTGTGTGTGTGTGTGTGTGTGTGTGTGTGTGTGTGTCTAACCAGCGCTCCGGAGCTGAGGAGGATCATGAAGATGATGAAGGTCTCGAACCAGCTGTGCTCTACGATCTGGTAACAGGTCTTCCTCAGGCGCCACCAGGTCTGACCCAGACCTGCTGTCGTGTCGATGTCACAGCAGTGAAACCTCGCCACGCACACTGTGGGCGAGAGAGAGAGAGAGAGAGAGAGAGAGAGAGAGAGAGAGAGAGAGAACTTGGATTTTATATTTTTTTAAGTTGATTTGATTTGACCTACAGTACAGGCCAAAAGTTTGTAACTAATTAACCCTGACAAAGCACACCTGTGAAGGTAAAACCATTTCAGGTGACTACCTCATGAAGCTCATTGAGAGAACACCAAGGGTTTGCAGAGTTATCAAAAAAAGCAAAGGGTGGCTACTTTGAAGAATCTAAAATATAAGACATGTTTTCAGTTATTTCACACTTTTTTATTAAGTACATAATTCCATATGTGTTCATTCATTGTTTTGATGCTTGAAGCACATTGAATGAGAAGGTGTGTCCAAACTTTTGGCCTGTACTGTACTTGCTATAGAACTGTAGATTATTTACACATCCAGCAGTTCCACTATTATTCTTTTAGAGTCGCGTCCCGTTAATAACAAACGTGAACTCTGCTGGACCATATTCACATTTCGGTTTACTTGCAGCCAATGTTGTCCATTCTCTATTGCAACGACAAATCCCCCTGCTGCCCAGAAGGCCACCATTTTTAAAGGTCTCATGACATGGTGCTCTTTGGATGCTTTTATATAGACCTTAGTGGTCCCCTAATACTGTATCTAAAGTCTCTTTTATATAGACCTTAGTGATACCTAATACTGTATCTGAAGTCTCTTTTATATAGACCTTAGTGGTCCCCTAATTCTGTATCTGAAGTCTCTTTTATATAGACCTTAGTGGTCCTCTAATACTGTATCTGAAGTCTCTTTATATAGACCTTAGTGGTCCTCTAATACTGTATCTGAAGTCTCTTATATAGACCTTAGTGGTCCCCTAATACTGTATCTGAAGTCTCTTATATAGACCTTAGTGGTCCCCTAATACTGTATCTGAAGCACTCGTGGCGCTACCATTAATAATATGCAGACTTTGGCTGATAATGCATTGAATTATGCAATTGCATTATCACTTTTTTCCGGAGGGACTGATAAATCAAAAACAACGTGACCATTTCACGAACTGGCGTGAGACTGCGTGGCTACTGCGTACGTTCTGTGTTTTTTTACGGGAAATAAACCCACGAGCTTTTGAAACTGTTTTTTGGTGCCAGGCGAGCAACTCCATTGAACTGAATAGGTGCCATTTTGTGATCCGGTACACAAGTACACAGTAAAACAATCTCTGGTTCTGTATCATCTCGGAGTACAGCTTCCTGGAGTCATTTCTCTCTCGTAGCTTGAGCCTGAACCCGAGCCTTTCTCCTGGGCATGCTGGTGTCACCATGACACACACACACACACACACACACACACACACACACACACACACACACACACACACACACACACACACACACACACACACACACACACACACACACACACACACACACACACACACACACACACACACACACACACACACACACACGTCATGTCGGCTTTCTTCGTTGTCGTACAAAGATGACCTGGAGCATTAAGTGCTCTATCTTTCTCTTTGGTTGTGTTGAGATGCTTGAGCATGCAAACATGTATTCTCTGCAGTGTGTGTGTGTGTGTGTGTGTGTGTGTGTGTGTGTGTGTGTGTGTTTAAAGGCATGTTGTCTTGCATAACTACTGACTCTTTGACAGATGTTAAGTTTCTGCCTCCACACAACAACCCTCCCTGTGTGTGTGTGTCTGTGTGTGTCAGTGTGTGTGTGTGTGTAAGCATTTCTTACTGTGGGACAAAACAGTTTTGACCCGAGCTAATGAATTTCCCATATTCAAATGTGGAACATTTCTTTTTTTAAAACGAAAAAATCATGATATATGACTATATTATCTGTTATAATCTTACTGCCTGTCATTGTCTCTACATGCATTTATATATGTGTCTAAGTATTGTAATGTATCAGAATCAGAAATACTTTAATAACTATTTTCGTTACCACTCCAGGTATACAAACAACAATAAAAACAACATATATTATCAAGACTTTAAACACATACAGTACAGGCCAAAAGTTTGGACACACCTTCTCATTCAATGAGTTTCCTTTTTATTTTCATGACTATTTACATTGTAGATTCTCACTGAAGGCATCAAAACTATGAATGAACACATATGGAATTATGTACTTAACAAAAAAGTGTGAAATAACTGAAAACATGTCTTATATTTTAGATTCTTCAAAGTAGCCACCCTTTGCTTTTTTATTAATAAGGGAAATAATTCCACTAATTAACCCTGACAAAGCACACCTGTGAAGGTAAAACCATTTCAGGTGACTACCTCATGAAGCTCATTGAGAGAACACCAAGGGTTTGCAGAGTTATCAAAAAAAGCAAAGGGTGGCTACTTTGAAGAATCTAAAATATAAGACATGTTTTCAGTTATTTCACACTTTTTTGTTAAGTACATAATTCCATATGTGTTCATTCATAGTTTTGATGCTTTCAGTGAGAATCTACAATGTTAATAGTCATGAAAATAAAGAAACACATTGAATGAGAAGGTGTGTCCAAACTTTTGGCCTTTACTGTATAATAAAAACAAATATACAGTAATAATATATATGTATGTCGCTGTTGTAACACTGCCTTCACTAATAATATGTTATGTTAATATAATAATCTTATGTCCTGTTATTGTAATTTAAATCTGCCAAATGGGACTACAGATGGAAATTAGCCTTTGGGGAACAATCTGGCACTTTTACGTGTACTGCTGTACATGTTCATTAAATGTGCATTGTCCTTAAATAAATTAATAAATAAAATAAAATAAATAAAATAAATAAAATAAATAAAATAAATAAAATAAATAAAATAAATAAAATAAATAATAATAAAAATGAACTGAAACAGACGGGATCACTCAGAGAGTCGAGTGAGTTCAGATAACAACAGGATCAGATCGCCCGCTAACGTTTCCCAAAGTTAATCAGCGTGTCTGCGATGAGACGCGACCTGACGTTCACTCAACAACCCCCGAGACTGGGAATTAATACAGCAGAGTGATGCTGACGTGCCCTCGAGCAAGGCATGATGGCAGTTCAGCTGCAGACAGAGGACGACTTGGGGAGGTTGAGACACAAATGTGTGTGTGGTTGCATGTGTGCTTGGACGCCATTGGAGCATCTTTAGTGACATTACTCGCCAACGATGTAATTCACCCATTCATATGTTGTTTTGGATCAAGGGGCTCTAATCAATTTGGGTCATGATTAGGGTTAGGGTACCGTTTGGATTTTTATGATTCTGATGCCGAACCAGTACTTTTAAAACGATTCCGATTCCCTAATACTGTATCTGAAGTCTCTTTTATATAGACCTTAGTGGTCCCTAATACTGTATCTGAAGTCTCTTTTATATAGACCTTAGTGGTCCCCTAATACTGTATCTGAAGTCTCTTTTATATAGGCCTTAGTGGTCCCCTAATACTGTATCTGAAGTCTCTTTTATATAGACCTTAGTGGTCCCCTAATACTGTATCTGAAGTCTCTTTTATATAGACCTTAGTGGTCCCCTAATACTGTATCTGAAGTCTCTTTTATATAGACCTTAGTGGTCCCCTAATACTGTATCTGAAGTCTCTTTTATATAGGCCTTAGTGGTCCCCTAATACTGTATCTGAAGTCTCTTTTATATAGGCCTTAGTGGTCCCCTAATACTGTATCTGAAGTCTCTTTTATATAGGCCTTAGTGGTCCTCTAATAATGTGTCTGAAGTCTCTTTTATATAGACCTTAGTGGTCCCCTAATACTGTATCTGAAGTCTCTTTTATATAGGCCTTAGTGGTCCTCTAATAATGTGTCTGAAGTCTCTTTTATATAGGCCTTAGCCTTGGTGCAGAATTACAGCCACTAGAGCCAGTCCAAAATACAAGGATGAACCTCATAATGAGCAGAGTATGGGACCTTCAAGGAACTTCCACAGAATATTACCAATATTCTTTACTTAGGAAACAAGGCAGATGTCAGTTTCAACGCATATTTAGAGCAGCGTTCTGTGCCAAGGCCTGCGTTAAGTCTCCTGTAACGGAGCGACTGAAGAAGAGGAGGAAAACGAGCTGTGTGTGAGTGTCAGCGGCTCTTCACTCCGCTGATTGCATCGTCCGCATGCTTCAGTAAATTAGAGCTCTGATTACCCTGGCTTTCTGTTTCCATGGCTACTAATAGGCTTTTACCTGATACAGCGGGTTGAGTAATCCAATGAAAACAAGCGCGTGGTAATCCGACACTCAATCAGCCCGCTTGGCAGAGTTATTATCAATGTATGTGTGTGTGTGTTAGGAAACCCTCTCTGCTGGCACTGAAGGAATAAAACACTTTTGCTGTAATAAACTGTTATTGAACGCCTCGTTACATCACCTGTCGGCGTGGCAGACGCCTCCGACGGGCGCGCTCGCTCTCTCTGCTGCGAGCCGCATTGATCAGTCATCGATCGGTACTACTTAGAAACGCTGCTGAATGATCCCCTGCCAGGTGATTGCATTTGACCCTTGTTGCTTCCACACAAATGCACCATTAGGAGCACACACACACACACACACACACACACACACACACACACACACACACACACAGATACACAAACACACACACACAGACAGACAAACAGAGAAACACACACGCACACACACACACACAGATATAGGTATACAGCACTATGTTTAACTCCTAATAAGACTGTAGAGACATGTCTATAGGTAGCAGTATACAGCACTATGTTTAACTCCTAATAAGACTGTAGAGACATGTCTATAGGTAGCAGTATACAGCACTATGTTTAACTCCTAATAAGACTGTAGAGACATGTCTATAGGTAGCAGTATACAGCACTATGTTTAACTCCTAATAAGACTGTAGAGACATGTCTATAGGTAGTAGTATACAGCGCTATGTGTACGACTTCTTCATTTGGTTACAACAAAGACAAACGTGCTTAAAATGGTAGAAAACCACAATGTTTACTACGTGTGATGCACGACGTAGCCATCTTTGAAAGTGAACTCGGGGTCCTCTGAGTTCAGACGACTTGACGAGTCGTATATATATACGACCGGGGCGCTCTTTTTTCAACTTCTGGTTCGTAACTCTGGAAAACAACTCGTAGATCGACTTCGGTGGACAAAAAGAACGCACCATTAGTCGCGTGGTTATGACCCAATCATTAGCCTATCTTTATAAAAGCATCTGCTACGGAGCCATAACGTGAGCTACAAGGTAATGGAGCCTTTTATACATTGTCGTGTTTCTTTAGAAATAAACAACGGACGAATAGAGTCTTTAAACGCTTCAGATGTAAAGTTATTCGCAGTCAAAGTGACGCCAAAATGAATGGGAGTCAATGGGATGCTAACGGGAGGTGATGGCTTGGTAGCATCAAAATGGCGCCATAGGAGCTATGCGTTGTGGCGACTGGCTTACCCCCTTGGTTTGACCATAGACAGTATACATAATGTACCAACAGACCCCGTTGCTCTGGACGGAGACCAGTGAAGGATATTAGAAGAACTTTTGCCGTATATGTTCACAAAACTACTTTTCTTATTATCATAGCCTCGACAAATAACACAAACCTAGAACTCCTGTCTGTTTTCTCCACAGGAAATAAATCTGAACTCACACTGAGAGGAACGTGATAACTCCCAGAGCCTCAGCCAACAGTGATTCCAGTGACAAAGTGCCAGAGTTGGAGGCTGAGCGTCTTGCTCAGGGGAACTTCAGCCACAAAATGTGTGTTGTTTTGTGTGTGTGTGTGTGTGTGTGTGTGTGTGTGCGCTGCAGGAGTCACACCTGAGACCTTTCAGTTACAGGACGTCAGAGCAGGAGATGCTGCTGCCGCTGCTGCAGGCATCAAACACTGCCCACTGAGGCAGAAAGACACACACACACACACACACACACACACACACACACACACACACACACACACACAAACAACACACAACACACACACTCCCTCTCAATCGCATGTCGTGCAGCTTCACAACATTAACCAATGAGTTGGCATTTAGAGGACCAATGGGGCAGCTAATCTAACGCCCGCTGCCAGCACAGATGTGTGTGTGTGTGTGTGTGTGTGTGTGTGTGTGTGTGTGTGTGTGTGTGTGTGTGTGTGTGTGTGTGTGTGGAGATAACAGTGAAATAATGAGTTATCGTGCCACAGTGTGTGAATCTTTCTTTCTGGACAACAGGACCGAGTGTGTTCTCTTGATTCCATGTGAGTCTGATAATAGTGTTCATTTCGTTGATAAAAAATGTGCCAAAATATATTCGTTGACCACCTATTTTTTTTTTTTTTTTTTTTTTTAGAATGGCATTTTTATAATTATCCAATAGTTATATGTCTATATGTGCACAGTTTGTGCATGTGAAGCATATGTAGGCCTACAGAGCATGCATGTATGGCTGTATGTAACACGCATCTATTTGTGTGTATGCATATATTTATACAAATTAATGTTTCCATTGTCTTATATTATTCTGTTATCGATATACGCTGTTTTACTAGTTTCATGTATATGTTTTTATTGACTCGTAAAGCACTTTGTAACATTTGTTCAAGGTTAGCTCCCCTTTCTCTGCTTTGCCTGCCCAGAGAATTTGGCCCACCCATGAGAGAGAGACACATCATGGCTTTCAAACGAGCAAAGTGGCAGTTGGTCAAGACCACACCCCCACCCTCCACCTTATAAGGTCTATATAAAAGAGACTTCAGATACAGTATTAGGGGACCATTAAGGTCTATATAAAAGAGACTTCAGATACAGTATTAGGGGACCACTAAGGTCTATATAAAAGAGACTTCAGATACAGTATTAGGGGACCATTAAGGTCTATATAAAAGAGACTTCAGATACAGTATTAGGGGACCATTAAGGTCTATATAAAAGAGACCTCAGATACAGTATTAGGGGACCACTAAGGTCTATATAAAAGAGACTTCAGATACAGTATTAGGGGACCACTAAGGTCTATATAAAAGAGACTTCAGATACAGTATTAGGGGACCACTAAGGTCTATATAAAAGAGACTTCAGATACAGTATTAGGGGACCACTAAGGTCTATATAAAAGAGACTTCAGATACAGTATTAGAGGACCACTAAGGTCTATATAAAAGAGACTTCAGATACAGTATTAGGGGACCACTAAGGTCTATATAAAAGAGACTTCAGATACAGTATTAGGGGACCACTAAGGTCTATATAAAAGAGACTTCAGATACAGTATTAGGGGACCACTAAGGTCTATATAAAAGAGACTTCAGATACAGTATTAGGGGACCACTAAGGTCTATATAAAAGAGACTTCAGATACAGTATTAGAGGACCACTAAGGTCTATATAAAAGAGACTTCAGATACAGTATTAGGGGACCACTAAGGTCTATATAAAAGAGACTTCAGATACAGTATTAGGGGACCACTAAGGTCTATATATAAGAGACTTCAGATACAGTATTAGGGGACCACTAAGGTCTATATAAAAGCATCCAAAGAGCATCATGTCATGGGACCTTTAATTATCAGCTCAACTCAATTTGTTTTTTAATTATATCCCTCTTTTAATTCGCTCTAAAAAGAAGCATTGTTAGCGTGGACCGTATCGGGTCAGAGCAGGACAACCTGAAACCAAACCGTTGACCTCCATTCATCTGAAGAGTTGCCTTTACGCTGCAGCTCTGCAACTCGTTAGCGCAGCTCGCCGGGACTTTTTTTTTTATGCGCCGACCTTTCCTCCCGTGTGATGAATAATTAGCGTCGGGGGAACGTCGCCATTCAGCCCGACACACACACTCTGTCTCACTGACAGGCAGAGGGGATATACACACACACACACACACACACACACACACACAAACACACACACACTCTGTCTTACTGACAGGCAGAGGGAGCAGCAGGGAGGCACGCTGCTGTTTGTGCTCCGTAATCACAGCATGAAGGAACACACACACACACACACACACACACACACACACACACACACACACACACACACACACACACACACACACACACACACACCTAGCTCTATGTGGAACATCAACTACACACGCGGATAAAAACAAAGCTAAATGCACACGTGTAAATATATATCGGCAGCAACTGGGAAGAAAAGCTTAGTCTTCAATTTTTGTGCTCTACAAGACCAGCAGCACTCACCTCCTTTTAAAGTGTTTTATCACACTTTATAAAAGGCAACACACACATACACACCTGAAGTGTCATTTGACGCACATTTGTAGAAACTAATGCACTATACTTTGTATATAACCCACGTAATCGGGAGCAAGGACTTTCCGAGCTGCGTCAAAGCCAGCGTAGTGAGAGATGGGTCAAACAAACACGGGACTTTGACTCGTGAGGCCAAAAGTTTATTGGCTTGTATGACTTACTTTTGTTACGCACTGTAATTTAAGTTCTTAAACTAACGCCACATACAGAAGCTACGTAAGAAACATACTTTTTTTAACCCAAAGCACAATCTTTTCCTGAACCTAACCAAGATGTTTTGTTGCCTAAACATGTTCTAGCATGCAGGGGCTGCTAAGGTGGTCAGCCCTATGTTCCCACAGCCCTATGTTCCCACAGCCATATGTTCCCACAGCCCTATGGTCCCACAGCCCTATGTTCCCACAGCCCTACGTTCCCACAGCCCTATGTTCCCACAGCCCAATGGTCCCACAGCCCTATGGTCCCACAGCCCTATGGTCCCACAGCCCTATGTTCCCACAGCCCTATGGTCCCACAGCCCTGTGTTCCCACAGCCCTGTGTTCCCACAGCCCTATGTTCCCACAGCCTTATGTTCCCACAGCCCAATGGTCCCACAGCACGGTTCCTACAGCCCAATGTTCCCACAGCCCTACGCTCCCACAGCCCTATGGTCCCACAGCCCTATGTTCCCACAGCCCTACGTTCCCACAGCCCTATGTTCCCACAGCCCAATGGTCCCACAGCCCTATGGTCCCACAGCCCTATGGTCCCACAGCCCTATGGTCCCACAGCCCTATGTTCCCACAGCCCTATGGTCCCACAGCCCTGTGTTCCCACAGCCCTGTGTTCCCACAGCCCTATGTTCCCACAGCCTTATGTTCCCACAGCCCAATGGTCCCACAGCACGGTTCCTACAGCCCAATGTTCCCACAGCCCTACGCTCCCACAGCCCTATGTTGCCACAGCCCAATGGTCCCACAGCCCTATGTTCCCACAGCCCTACGTTCCCACAGCCCTATGTTCCCACAGCCCAATGGTCCCACAGCCCTATGGTCCCACAGCCCTATGTTCCCACAGCCCTATGTTCCAGCCCATGGTCCCCATGGTCCCACAGCCCTATGTTCCCACAGCCCCATGTTCCCACAGCCCAATGGTCCCCAGCCCTATGTTCCCACCCCAATGGTCCCACAGCCCTATGGTCCCACAGCCCCCACAGCCCTATGTTCCCACAGCCCAATGGTCCCACAGCCCTATGTTCCCACAGCCCAATGGTCCCACAGCCCTATGTTCCCACAGCCCTATGGTCCCACAGCCCTATGGTCCCACTGCCCTGTGTTCCCACAGCCCTGTGTTCCCACAGCCCTATGTTCCCACAGCCTTATGTTCCCACAGCCCAATGGTCCCACAGCACGGTTCCTACAGCCCAATGTTCCCACAGCCCTACGCTCCCACAGCCCTATGTTGCCACAGCCCTATGGTCCCACAGCCCTATGTTCCCACAGCCCTACGTTCCCACAGCCCTATGTTCCCACAGCCCAATGGTCCCACAGCCCTATGTTCCCACAGCCCTACGTTCCCACAGCCCTATGTTCCCACAGCCCAATGGTCCCACAGCCCTATGGTCCCACAGCCCTATGTTCCCACAGCCCTATGTTCCCACAGCCCTATGGTCCCACAGCCCTATGGTCCCACAGCCCTATGTTCCCACAGCCCAATGGTCCCACAGCCCTATGGTTCCACAGCCCTATGTTCCCACAGCCCTATGTTCCCACAGCCCAATGGTCCCACAGCCCTATGTTCCCACAGCCCAATGGTCCCACAGCCCTATGTTCCCACAGCCCTATGGTCCCACAGCCCTATGGTCCCACTGCCCTGTGTTCCCACAGCCCTGTGTTCCCACAGCCCTATGTTCCCACAGCCTTATGTTCCCACAGCCCAATGGTCCCACAGCACGGTTCCTACAGCCCAATGTTCCCACAGCCCTACGCTCCCACAGCCCTATGTTGCCACAGCCCTATGGTCCCACAGCCCTATGTTCCCACAGCCCTACGTTCCCACAGCCCTATGTTCCCACAGCCCAATGGTCCCACAGCCCTATGTTCCCACAGCCCTACGTTCCCACAGCCCAATGGTCCCACAGCCCAATGGTCCCACAGCCCAATGGTCCCACAGCCCTATGTTCCCACAGCCCTATGTTCCCACAGCCCTATGGTCCCACAGCCCTATGTTCCCACAGCCCAATGGTCCCACAGCCCTATGGTCCCACAGCCCTATGTTCCCACAGCCCTATGTTCCCACAGCCCAATGGTCCCACAGCCCTATGTTCCCACAGCCCAATGGTCCCACAGCCCTATGTTCCCACAGCCCTATGGTCCCACAGCCCTATGGTCCCACTGCCCTATGTTCCCACAGCCCTATGGTCCCACAGCCCTGTGTTCCCACAGCCCTGTGTTCCCACAGCCCTATGTTCCCACAGCCTTATGTTCCCACAGCCCAATGGTCCCACAGCACGGTTCCTACAGCCCAATGTTCCCACAGCCCTACGCTCCCACAGCCCTATGTTCCCACAGCCCTATGGTCCCACAGCCCTATGTTCCCACAGCCCTATGTTCCCACAGCCCTACGTTCCCACAGCCCTATGTTCCCACAGCCCAATGGTCCCACAGCCCTATGTTCCCACAGCCCTACGTTCCCACAGCCCTATGTTCCCACAGCCCAATGGTCCCACAGCCCTATGGTCCCACAGCCCTATGTTCCCACAGCCCTATGTTCCCACAGCCCTATGGTCCCACAGCCCTATGTTCCCACAGCCCAATGGTCCCACAGCCCTATGGTCCCACAGCCCTATGTTCCCACAGCCCTATGTTCCCACAGCCCAATGGTCCCACAGCCCTATGTTCCCACAGCCCTATATTCCCACAGCCCTATGTTCCCACAGCCCAGTGGTCCCACAGCCCTATGTTCCCACAGCCCAATGGTCCCACAGCCCTATGTTCCCACAGCCCTATATTCCCACAGCCCTATGTTCCCACAGCCCAATGGGGAATGGGCTGTGGGAACACAGGCACCCCCCCACTGCTGAACAGGCACAATGACAACATTGTGACAACGTACTGCACATTGCTGCAGCTCCTCTTTTCACCCTGTGTTCAGGTCTCTGTTTTAGCTACAGAGTGAGACCTTTTCTCTTCTTCTTCTGTACTATCTTTGATTGCACTCGCACATGCTCAGTAGCTCAGATGTAGATCATGTCAGGTAGCTCCATAAACAGTAAAAGAAAGGATGTTTCTCCAACTTCAGAGACGCTAGCACACTAACGCTAGCATGCTAACGATTGCGATTAGCCAGCTCGTTTCGGCTAGTGACGTAGAAATCCGTGCAGATGTTGACCAGCTCACCAGGAGACTGAAGGCAGGACACATTCAGAAACCAGATCTCACTCATAACACCATGGATGGTTTTTTCAAAGTTTGTATGCGTGTGGAAGCACCAGAGACACAAAATAACTCCCCAAATCACCAGAAAAAGTTATTTTTTTTTCCATAATATGGGCACTTTAACGTGCGGCAGCGTGGAGAAACGTCACAGACGCAGACTGGACGTGTGAACGACAGGAAGGCAGCCGGCCGGCAAACATCTTGGGACTACGACTTCCAGATGGCCACTTTGTGTCTGTGCAAACACACAAATACAAAACGCACACTGCAACACAAACCGCTTCCTGCTAGTATCCACACAGCTGGTGGCTGCCTGCTGTTGTTAGTCAGTATTTCTGGGTTATTTCTGCAGCAGCAGCTCTCACACACACACACACACACACACACACACACACACACACACACACACACACACACACACACACACACACACACACACACACACACACACAGTGCGTTTCACTATCTTTGTGGGGACCCATCATTGACATAATGCATTGCCTAGCCCCTTACCCAAACCTTAACCATCACCACTAAATGCCTAACCTTAACCCTTACCCTAACCTTAACCATCACAACTAAATGCCTAACCTTAACACTTACCCTAACCTTAACCATCACCACTAAATGCCTAACCTTAACCCTTACCCTAACCTTAACCATCACCACTAAATGCCTAACCTTAACCCTTACCCTCACCTTAACCATCACAACTAAATGCCTAACCTTAACCCTTACCCTCACCTTAACCATCACAACTAAATGCCTAACCTTAACCCTTACCCTCACCTTAACCATCACAACTAAATGCCTAACCTTAACCCTTACCCTCACCTTAACCATCACAACTAAATGCCTAACCTTAACCCTTACCCTCACCCTAACCATAACCTAATTCTAACCCTAATCCTAAAACCAAGTCTTAACCCTCAAACAGCCCTTTAAACTTGTGGGGTCCAGCATTTTGGCCCCACAAAGCTGTCCGGACCCCACAAGTATACTGTATTCCCGGTTTGTTGGACCCCACGAATATAGTTAAACAAGCCCGCACACACACACACACACACACACACACACACACACACACAGCTGTGTCAGCGTACTGGTGGTACTGGTCCGGAGTGATTGGACTGTGAGCTGAGTCAGGAGGGAAGCCAGGTGGCAATTCTGTTTCTGTCCCCCGAAATCTGTTGGTATTAGCAAGATGAAGAGGTGGTCATCATCATCATCATCTGCTTTTCTTTTGTCTCACTTCCTGTTCTTTCTTCTTTGGTCTCCTACTTTTCATTTCATCTCATTTCCTTTTCACTTGTTCTCCGCCCTCCTGATCTTTTCTGTTTTGAAGATCATTTTTTGGGGCATTTTAGGCCTTTACTTGATAGGACAGCTTAGGCATGGGAAGAGACAGGGGAGAGAGAAAGAGAGAGAGAGAAAGAGAGAGAGACAGAGAGAGAGAGAGAGAGAGAGAGAGAGAGAGAGAGAGAGAGAGAGAGAGAGAGAGAGACAGAGAGAGAGACAGAGAGAGACAGAGAGAGAGACAGAGAGAGAGAGAGAGAGAGAGAGAGCGAGAGAGACAGAGAGAGACTTCAAAAACATTTTTTTCGGGATTTTTTTGTTTACATTTTGACCCAGAAAAACCATAAAAAGTTGCATGGTCAAAGGGGAAGACAACACAAGGGGTTAAAGAAATGCGAATAAACCAGAGCACGTTTTTCTCCCATCCCAGAATGCCGTGTGGACTAGTCAGACCCTCCTCTGCAGCGCTGTGGAGGAAGGTATGGCAATGTGAGACTACAGCGCCCCCAAACCAACCGGACTATCGGCCCCAAAACGCTACCAGGGTTCGGTTAAAAACTACTTTCGCTCTCTTTTCCTTTCCATTTAGGGACCACAATGGACATTTAGGGACATTTAGGGACTTTCCATTTAGGGACCACAATGGACATTTAGGGACCACAATGGATATTTAGGGACATTTAGGGACTTTCCATTTAGGGACCACAATGGACATTTAGGGACATTTAGGGACTTTCCATTTAGGGACCACAATGGACATTTAGGGACATTTAGGGACTTTCCATTTAGGGACCACAATGGACATTTAGGGACTTTACATTTAGGGACCACAATGGAAAATAAGTCTTTGGGCTTTATTGTGTTATCCCTGACTATTTATGAATTTTGTAGTGCTGTATTTTGAGTGCTGTTTCATTTTTTAATTTTTTTATTTAAGTGGTCAAATAAAATCAATCAATCAATCAATCAATCAATCAATCAATCAATCAATCAATCAATCACATTCCCCCTAACAGTTTGGTTTTTCCTCTTTCATGTCCTCTTCTTCCTCCTCTCTTTTGTTCCTTCTCATCTGAGCTAAGTTTCAAGTAGACAGATCCCTGATGACAGTGTTTTATAAATCTTTTATTGAGTCCGTTTTTACTTTTTCATGTATTTGCTGGTATGCTTCTCTTAGTTTAAAACAGAAGAACACATTAGCAACGGTAAACAAAGTTAGGAGTAAAATTATCGGGATTCAACAGGTAAATCTAAATGAACTGTACAACAGACATGTACTGAAAAAGGCAGAATCCATCATGTCTTGTAGTTCTCACCCCCTGCATGCAGAATTTTCCCGTCTTAATCAGACATACGTCAAAACAAATACATATAAATTTTCAAAAAAAAAAAATGTTATAAAAGAAAAATCTCTTAGATAAATTCTGAAAAAAAGAGATAACATCTGCACTGAACTGAAATTTGAATTTAAATGTTAGTGGTATTAATATATCAATTTGTCGGATGTGTATTGCAAATTTTAATGATGTTGAATGTTTTTGTTGTCATGTATTGTTCGGGCACTACTTTGCTACTGCAGCAAAATTAATTGCCCATCTGGGACAAACAAAGGTCTTGAACTTGAACTTGAATCTTTTCCTCAGTTTCAAGTTTACTCGTTTTCATTCCGTTTCCCGCCCCGAGGCCTTTTTTCCTCTCTTCCCCTCACCTTCCCCCAGCACGCATGCATGCATCTCTCACCTGTTAACGCAGACGTGCCGATGACAAAACTGTGCAGCACAAAAGGGAGTTTTGTTCACGTTTTTCATCCCTCTTTTCCCGTCTAGTGCTGCTGCGAGCGGGAGCTGATCCGAGTCCAGCTGGTGACAAGCGTCAGCCTGCTGCGAAGGACTCTGCTGAATCAGGAAGAACCGGGCTGCGTTTTGGGACAGTCGCGACGGACGCATCAATCTTCTAAATGAATCAAAGCTAACACAACATCTGCCGTTTTGGCAGCCGCTTTCATCCCCAGCACCAATCACGGGAAAGGGCCGGTTTTACTCGGAGAGAGAAAGTGCATAACGGGCATATTTCATTTGGTAAACATAATGTGGCAAAGTCACGTCTTCTACGATGTATTTCTCTTTATTTTTTTGTGTTATGCTTGTAAACAATATACAAATTAAAAAAAAAATAAAAAGTCCTTTTCAGGCTGACGATGTAACGCTTTCTATCCAAGGACTACAGATGAGAAATGTTTGCTAACTTTGCTATCGCTGTAAAAAGTGCTTATTTGTATCAACAACTGAACATGGGAATTACTTATAATAATTTTGGTAGATTGTGCTGAGAAGAACTTGTCCTTATTTATCTGTCATTTTAATTTTATATCTATATCTATATCTATATATCTATCTATATATCTATCTATATATATATATATATATATATATATATATATATATATATATATATATATATATATATATATATATATATATATATATATATATATATATATATATACAGTACAGGCCAAAAGTTTGGACACACCTTCTCATTCAATGCGTTTCCTTTTTATTTTTCATGACTATTTACATTGTAGATTCTCACTGAAGGCATCAAAACTATGAATGAACACATATGGAATTATGTACTTAACAAAAAGTGTGAAATAACTGAAAACATGTCTTATATTTTAGATTCTTCAAAGTAGCCACCCTTTGCTTTTTTTATTAATAAGGGAAAAACTTCCACTAATTAACCCTGACAAGGCACACCTGTGAAGGTAAAACCATTTCAGGTGACTACCTCATGAAGCTCATTGAGAGAACACCAAGGGTTTGCAGAGATATCAAAAAAAGCAAAGGGTGGCTACTTTGAAGAATCTAAAATATAAGACATGTTTTCAGTTATTTCACACTTTGTTAAGTACATAATTCCATATGTGTTCATTCATAGTTTTGATGCCTTCAGTGAGAATCTACAATGTAAATAGTCATGAAAATAAAAAGGAAACGCATTGAATGAGAAGGTGTGTCCAAACTTTTCGCCTGTACTGTATCTGTGTGTGCTGTAAAGTGGTTAGAGAAAATGAAATCCGAATCAGCCAAAAATCTGCATCCGCTGGCCGAAATCAAAGAAAATCGGAATCGGCCTAGAAAGTTGTAATCGGTGCATCTCTAGATTTAATAACACAGGAGCATAAATCAGCCTGTAGCTGCGATTTGTCTTGTAAGAAAGATGGAGGGGGCTCATGACATAAAATCAGGTTAACCCTGGCGTTATCTTTCCGTTGACCGTGCAAATTTTTGTCTTTATGGGTCACAATTTAAAATTAGGGCGCCTGGGTAGCTCACCTGGTAGAGCGCACCCATATACAGAGGTTTACTCCTCAACGCAGCGGCTGCGTGTTCGACCCTTTGCTGCATGTCATTCCCCCCTCTCTCTCTCACCTTTTGTGACTTCAGCTGTCCTGTAAAGGCCTAAAATGGGCGAAAAATAATCATAGAAAAAACCAGACACTTGTTTTTGGTCACTTTCTTGTTGATGTCTGTTGAATTTTCCTGCGCTTGTATAGCCTACTATAAAATTCAATAAAATGCCCAAATTGAATAAAAGAAGTGAACGAATCGGTTTTTTCACCTTACTGTTGTGAACAATTTGGTTAAAGGAAAATCCCAAATTTCTGATATACGGTAGAAACTTATTGAAAATGGGTCATAATTTGACCCGTATACAACAGGAGGCTTAAAATGTGGGTGTATTTTAGTTTGAATCGATATGAAGTACACATGTGACCACCCCATTATACATACGAGGTTTGGTGAATGTGTCAGCGCTTACATATCGGACTCTTAGTCACACTGTTGCTTTTGTTCCTCAGAGAGGGGTTT
This sequence comes from Perca flavescens, assembly GCF_004354835.1. Classification (NCBI taxonomy): domain Eukaryota; kingdom Metazoa; phylum Chordata; class Actinopteri; order Perciformes; family Percidae; genus Perca; species Perca flavescens. The sequence goes on from NC_041352.1 coordinate 25,414,477, forward strand.
CTCAGCTGGCTGGCCTAATTCTGTCTCAGCTCTTTACCTCAAGTTACCTCAGAAATTGAACACTAAGGTCTATATAAAAGAGACTTCAGATACAGTATTAGGGGACCACTAAGGTCTATATAAAAGAGACTTCAGATACTGTATTAGGGGACCACTAAGGTCTATATAAAAGAGACTTCAGATACAGTATTAGAGGACCACTAAGGTCTATATAAAAGAGACTTCAGATACAGTATTAGAGGACCACTAAGGTCTATATAAAAGAGACTTCAGATACAGTATTAGGGGACCACTAAGGTCTATATAAAAGAGACTTCAGATACAGTATTAGGGACCACTAAGGTCTATATAAAAGAGACTTCAGATACAGTATTAGGGGACCACTAAGGTCTATATAAAAGAGACTTCAGATACAGTATTAGGGGACCACTAAGGTCTATATAAAAGAGACTTCAGATACAGTATTAGGGGACCACTAAGGTCTATATAAAAGAGACTTCAGATACAGTATTAGGGGACCACTAAGGTCTATATAAAAGAGACTTCAGATACAGTATTAGAGGACCACTAAGGTCTATATAAAAGAGACTTCAGATACAGTATTAGGGGACCACTAAGGTCTATATAAAAGAGACTTCAGATACAGTATTAGGGGACCACTAAGGCCTATATAAAAGCATCCAAAGAGCACCATGTCATGGGACCTTTAAAGGCGGAAATGACCCCCAAAAATGATCTTTTAAAAAAACAGAAATTGAAACGGGCAATATCAATTTGAATAAACCTAAATCAGCCATTTATTTTGCCGAAAAATAATTCATAACAAACAAATGACGACCCTGGCTTTCTCCTTCCCCTTTCTCTGTATCGTGGCCATGTTTTCCTGAGCTGAACTGTGGCCCAAGACAAATGTCTGTGCTGCACGAGGAAACCGCCTGAGTCAGGAAGGAAAACAAAGGTGTTTGCTTTTCACCTGGGTTAGTCAGAACAGGGTCATAAATCTCATCCTGAAAGTATTGGGCCAAGGTGGCTGTGGGACGGGGGCTTGTGGTTAGTGGAGCCATCACCAAACCCTTAGATACCTTGTGAATCAGGACATCCTGGATGTTCTCTCCTTTTGTCTTCAACAAAATTCATAAATGAATGGAGCTTTTTCACAGCAGACATGTTGACTTGTCATAGTAGGAAAAGCACGGCTGAAATTGATAACCTTAAAGCGCCCATATTCTGCTCATTTTCAGGTTCATAACTGTATTTTAAGGTTATACCAGAATAGTTTTACATGGTTTAATTTTCAGAAAACACCATATTTTAGTTGTACTGCACAGCTCTCTCTCACTGCTGCAGCTCCTCTTTTCACCCTGTGTTCAGGTCTCTGTTTTAGCTAGAGAGTGAGACATCTCTTCTTCTTCTGTACTATCTTTGATTGCACTCGCACATGCTCAGTAGCTCAGATCGTACAGCGTGTCAGCTAGCTCCATAGACAGTAAAAGAAAGGCTGTTTCTCCAACTTCAGTCAGTTACAAGGCAGGATTAGCTGGGAGACTTCTTCTAAACCAGGGAGCACATGGAAGTAGTTCTTTTGGAGATTAGGGTGAACTAGTGTGAGTTGTAGCAGTGTAGCGCTAGCATGCTAATGGTTGCGGTTAGCCAGCTCGTTTCGACTAGTGACGTAGAAAGCCGTGCAGATTTTGACCAGCTCACCAGGAGACTGAAGGCCGGACACATTCAGAAACCAGATCTCACTCTAAACAGCATGGATTGAGAAATGAGGGGACCACTAAGGTCTATATAAAAGACTTCAGATACAGTATTAGGGGACCACTAAGGTCTATATAAAAGAGACTTCAGATACAGTATTAGGGGACCACTAAGGTCTATATAAAAGAGACTTCAGATACAGTATTAGAGGACCACTAAGGTCTATATAAAAGAGACTTCAGATACAGTATTAGGGGACCACTAAGGTCTATATAAAAGAGACTTCAGATACAGTATTAGGGGACCACTAAGGTCTATATAAAAGAGACTTCAGATACAGTATTAGGGGACCACTAAGGTCTATATAAAAGAGACTTCAGATACAGTATTAGGGGACCACTAAGGTCTATATAAAAGCATCTAAAGAGCACCATGCCGTGGGACCTTTAAAGAGCTGATATGTTTAAACTTTCGTAATAGGGCCGACATAACTAGGCAACATGTCAACATACAGCTGTGGTTCATCTGCATAGAAACAAATACATGTTTTTGCAGCTCTTGCAGTTCTTTGGCCACCAAAAGAAGATAATACGTGATAGGTCATTCCGTCTCTCTAGGGCATTTATGTCATTTCATTTCTGGGATTTCATTGGCTGTTGGCCGCCCAATGGTACTCCAGTGTTCCCCCAGCTTTAGAAAAATACTGTATGTGCGCTCTAGAAAGGGAAACTGGCTGAGTCAGGAAGGAAACAAGGTGTTTGCTTTCCACCTGGGTTAGTCAGTACACAACTATAAATCTCATCGTGAAAGTATTGGGCCAAGTAGGCGGTGGGACGGGCTGTTGTTGCCCGGGCAACAGGCTATTGAAAGAAAGTTTTCTGTGTATTTTTTTTTTTGTGTGGGTCTCCTTGCTTGTACTAAAATGTAAATATATACTGCATGTGTGTTTGTGTGTGTGTCTCTGTGTGTGAGAGCATGTGTGTGCGTGTGAGAGAGAGAGTGTGTGTGTGATCATGTGTCTGTGTGCTTGTTTGCATGTGTTTGTGTGTGTGTCTGTGTGTGTGTGTGTCTGTGTGAAAGAGAGTATGTTTGTGTGCTTGTCTGCATGTCTGTGTGTGTGTGTGCTTGTCAGAGTGTGTGTGTGTGTGTGTGTGTGTGTGAAAGAGAGTAGGCTATGTTTGTGTGCTTGTGTGCTTGTGTGCATGTCTGTGTGTGTGTGTGTGCTTGTCAGAGGGGGTGTGTGAAAGAGAATGTGTTCGTGTGCTTGTGTGCGTGCGTGCATGTGTGTGTGTGTGTGTGTGTGTGAATGTGTGTGTGTATGTGTGAGTATGTGTTTGTGTGCGTGCGTGCCCGCATGCGCGTGTGTGTGAGATAGGGAGAGTGTGTGTGTGTGCTTTGTCACACTAGCTTGTCAGATAGTGTGTGTGTGTGTGAGAGAGAGTATGTGTTTGTGTGCTTGTGTGTGCGTGCATGTCTGTATGTGTGTGTGTGTGTGTGTGTGAAAGAGTATGTTTGTGTGCTTGTGTGTGTGCGTGCATGTGTGTGTGTGTGTGAGTGTGTGTATGTGTGTGTGTATGTGAGAATATGTGTTTGTGTGCGTGCGTGCATGCACGTGTGTGTGTGAGAGAGAGAGTGTGTGTGTGTGTGTGTGTGTGTGTGTGTGTGTGTGTGTGTGTGAGAGATAGTATGTGTGTGTGAGTGTGTGTGTGTGTGTGTGTGCGTGCTTGCTTACTGTCCGGGAAGCAGGAGTCGGGGTCCATGGCCTCTTCAGCCATCTCTGAGTACTGATCTTCTTCATCTCCAGGCTTCCTCAGGTCCACCGTGCTGCCCTCTGATAGGCTGATATCGTCTTTCTGCTGAACGAAACGACAGGGAACAACCAATCAGATCCACCACACGCCTCTCTGACTGACTTATGTCATCCAATGAGTCTGTGTGTGGCTCTCAGCTCCGAGGCCACCGATTCCTACTGAAGAACTTACACGTTCAAGGAATGTAAATGAAGTATATGATTTCCGCTGCGCTGCTCGGCTGCGAACCACATCCCTGGGCCCAGTCTGCTCGTGTTAATTTTGTTTTATGTGTTAACCAGTGTGATGAAGTTGTTTGTTCTTGTCTAAATGTCGTTCGTACTGTATGGTTGTACGTAAATTGGAGGATGTATTTACCGTGGATTATGTTGACTCTAGTGGGGATTGTCACCTTTGGAGAGCAGCCCTTGATACGCTCTCCGAAAAACACACCGCCGTAGATATGGAGAGAGTGGAAAGTTACTTGGAAGTCGGGACGATCTGCTCGCACTACGCCCGAAATTGTCAACTCCATTGTCCCCGATGTTTCGGGATAACATCCCTCCGGAGCTGGGAAGGCCTATCAAGCGCAGGAAGCGAGGCAGGAGAGGTGGAATACGCAACCGGTTGCGGCGAAGACATACAAGACCACCGCTCCCATCCATCATTCTGAGCAATTTACGCTCCCTGAACAACAAGATCGACGAGGTCCGAACCTACACAAGGTACTGTGCTGAATTCCGTGAAGCCTCCGTGCTGTGTTTCACGCAGAGCTGGCTTCAATCCACTATGCCCGATTCGCTCTTTGAGATAAATGGGTTTTCTTTGATCCGGCTCAACAGAGACGCTAACTCGGGGAAATGTAAGGGCAGGAGGGATCTGTGTGTATATCAACGATCTCTGGTGTCGCCAGTTCACCTTTACAGAATCATTATGTGATTCCAACGTCGAGATGCTTTGTTTGACATTAAAGCGCCCATATTCTGCTCATTTTCAGGTTCATAATTGTATTTTAAGGTTGTACCAGAATAGGTTTACATGGTTTAATTTTCAAAAAACACCATATTTTAGTTGTACTGCACAGCTCTCTCTCACTGCTGCAGATCCTCTTTTCACCCTGTGTTCAGGTCTCTGTTTTAGGAACAGAGTGAGACCTCTTTTCTTCTTCTTCTTCTGTACTATCTTTGATTGCACTCGCACATGCTCAGTAGCTCAGATGTAGATCATGTCAGCTAGCTAACTCTAGAGACAGTAAAAGAGAGCCTGTTTCTCCAACTTCAGTCAGTTATGAGGCAGGATCAGATCAGGATTCTAAACCAGGGAGCACATGGAAGTAGTTCTTTTGGAGATTATGGTGAACTTGTGTGTGTTGTAGCAGTGCTTTGCTATTGAGAACGCTAGCTACTAGCTAGCGCTAGCAGTTAGCCTGCAGTTTGGTGAACAGAGCTCATCCACGGCTTCATCTCTCATCCACGTTACAAGCTTTACAGCATACAGCCCACGGATGGATCATAGGAGAGAGCCTAGGCCATGTAATCACTATGTCTGTAGTAACGTTATGTAGGCATGATCTTAATACAGCCATGCTAGCTAACCCTGATGTTAGCAACTAGCTAGCTAGGCAATAGCCCCACCAGTTTGGGAAATGCTAATGACGTTACATCCACATAACAGGCTTTACAACATACATACATCCCTCGGATGTATCATAACTTTATAAGATAATACCATGGACGTATTGATAGAACACATGGTGAATTACAACCATTAGCTATATCCATTATTACAGCTAGCTACGTGAGCTCGTGAGAACAGTCATGTGATCATATATCCATTATTACAGCTAGCTACGTGAGAACAGTCATGTGATCATATATCCATTATTACAGCTAGCTACATGAGAACAGTCATGTGATCATATATCCATTATTACAGCTAGCTACGTGAGAACAGTCATGTGATCATATATCCATTATTACAGCTAGCTACGTGAGAACAGTCATGTGATCATATATCCATTATTACAGCTAGCTACGTGAGCTCGGGAGAACAGTCATGTGATCATATATCCATTATTACAGCTAGCTACGTGAGCTCAGAGCTCAGTCCCGTGGGTTTGCTCGTGTCCATTATGCGCGTTCATCATTTCAAATTTAATAATTCTGGATTCGCTTCTAGTGAAATGTTAAAAAAGTAATGTTTTAAACAAGGACCCTTTCAGTGTTTGGGCTGGTAGGTTGAAATTATCCGCTGAAATATAGACGTTTCTTTCGCCATGTAATGTCTATGTGAAAAGTCTTTCTGGGCCATGGGGTGCAGTACCACCGTTATCCACTAAGCCCATGTTGGCATATAGCCTTAGCGCTCCTCCTGGGGGCTTGGTTTGGAAGCACCAGACACACAAAATAACACCCCAAATCCCAGAAAAAGGGATTTTTTTCATAATATGTGCATTTTTAAGGGTTTTGTTTTTCCGAGGTATTGTGTGAGTACAGTGTGGTCTGCGGCCGTGTGATCGTCAGCATCATTTTGCTGCAGTCAGAGCTGAATGAGTCAGATTTAACGTTACGTAAACGACAGGAATCCTGGCTGAGAGAACAGACAGGCATCACCTTCCAAACACCTCCCTCCCTCCCACTGCCAGCAAAACTGCCGTCTGTTCACTTTGACTCCGAGATCTGGACAAAAGTAGACGTCAGGAAAGCCCTCCCCCCCCCACACACACACACACCTCAGCTGACTTCAAAGGTCCCGGTTTGCTAAGCATCATGGGAGTTTAACGTTACAAAGGGACGAGGGAGATGGAGGGATAGGAGACAGGTTTTTTTTTTTTGCTGAGGGCTTAGGAGGGAAATTTGGCAAAGCTGGACAAAGACACAGCAGGTGATTGTGTGTGTGTGTGTGTGTGTGTGTGTGTGTGTGTGTGTGTGTGTGTGTGTGTGTGTGTGTGTGTGTGTGTGTGTGTGTGTGAGTGTGTGTGTGTGTCATGAATACATTCACCAATCTGGGAACAAGAGCTAACTCATGAATACATTCAGTATCTTGGACGGACGTGGCCACACACACACACACACACACACACACACACACACACACACACACACACACACACACACACACACACACACACACACACACACACACACACACAGGTGAAGCCAAAGGGACATGAATACACAGCTAATCTCTGACACACACTTACACGTTAAAAAGATATGCACACAAAAAGTGGATAATGTAACGCACACACACACACACGCACACGCACACACACACACACACACACACACACACACACACACACACACACACACACACACACACACACAGAGCAGCCTTGGGATGAAACCCAGACAGGCGGATGACGTCCATAATGAGGAGTTTAAATGTATTTCTATTCATAAGCTGTTTCTATTGTGCAGCACAGAGGAGCTGAAGTCAGTGGAAGACATTCAGGGCCTCTTAAATAATGAATCCCATGTAATCAGACTACTTTTATCGGAGGTTTATCACAACCTGGGTCCCATTTTCATAGTTCTGTCCATCATTTTCTGCCAATGCCAACAAAAAAAAGATTTTATTTAATGGCTGAATTCCAGCAGAACGGAGATGTGGCTAAAAATAAGTCAGAATAACAGACTATTAGGCACCAAAACACCACTTGGTTAGGTTTAGGAAGAAGGAAGAACACACTGCATTTGTAATGTTACATCTTTAAAGTGAGGCATTTTTAAAACTACAGTATGATGGAACTAAACCCGACACTTTGTATGTCTGCACTGATAACGATCAATTTGAAACCATGTTCTCACATTCAGCAATTTTAGTTGTTTACGTTTCAATTTGGCTTCTAATCTGTGCCATGAAATTACCAACTTCTTCGCAGGAAAAAACGGCACCTTTAAAAGGTCTATATAAAAGAGACTTCAGATACAGTATTAGGGGACCACTAAGGTCTATATAAAAGAGACTTCAGATACAGTATTAGGGGACCACTAAGGTCTATATAAAAGAGACTTCAGATACAGTATTAGGGGACCACTAAGGTCTATATAAAAGAGACTTCAGATACAGTATTAGAGGACCACTAAGGTCTATATAAAAGAGACTTCAGATACAGTATTAGGGGACCACTAAGGTCTATATAAAAGAGACTTCAGATACAGTATTAGGGGACCACTAAGGTCTATATAAAAGAGACTTCAGATACAGTATTAGGGGACCACTAAGGGCTATATAAAAGAGACTTCAGATACAGTATTAGGGGACCACTAAGGCAGGGCTTGACATTAACTTTTTGAGGCACTTGTCCTTCAGACAAGTACATTTACGTTTCACTTGTCCCTGAACAAAAGTCACTTGTCCGGGTAAAGATTCATCATTTTATAATTTCTTTTGTGTTTTGCTAATGCAGAATTTGAAGAAACCATTGAAAGCATCCAAACACTATCAACATTAATACAATTCAGTTTAAACAGTAGAAACAAATGTGTCCCAAGAATAGATTTCCCCTTCAACAAGAAAAAAGGATCTCCAGACTCATAATACAAAATTATACTTTGCACGCCGGTGTGCAGAAGTTAATATATTGAGATTCTAAGTGAATATTTTAAAGTTTCTCATTACTTTCAGATTCCTAGTCAATATTCTAAGTTACTATGTCAATATATTGAGATATTCTGAGTTACTAAGTCAATATATTGAGATACTGAACCAATATGTTGAGTTACTAAGTCAATATATTACGATACTAAGCCAATATATTGAGATTAAGTCAATATTTTATAGTTTCTCATTACTTTGATATTCTTTGTTTATATTCTGAGATACAATAATTGAGATACTAATTCAATATTTTGACCAGAGGTAGTGGTGACTTGAACTTATACTATATCTAAAATAATTTTGTAGACATAACAATGGATTTTGCCACTAAATGTTGGTGTCAGCGTTTTTTTTTTTTTCTACAATTTCACTTACCAAGGGATCCTTTAAAAAGGTGTAGCTACTTTACAGTTGATTATTACCTGATATTTAATCCGCTACAAACGAGTAGCGGAGCAGCTAGTAACGTTACGAGGCAGAGAGCCAGCCGTCAAGAGTCAAATTAACTTCATGCTTCATCCGCACAAAGCACACTTCTATCGCCACGAGTGACAGCTTTATTAGGCTCGTTTTCTGGGAACGATGTGGCGACGGGGTAACGTTAAAGCGTAGTTAGCATGCTAACGTTAGCTAACTAACACCGGCTGCCTGGCTTGCTGGTTCCGCGGTTCTTTCATGCTGTATCGCTTACAGAGAAGGAGCTGAACAGTGGGCTGGGTCTAACGTCAGTGGGCTGGGTCTAACGTCAGTGGGCTGGGTCTAACGTCAGTGGGCTGGGTCTAACGTCAGCGGTCCGCTCTCCCGCTACTGCTGGGTCTAACGTTAGTTAATGTATTTGTTTCAAATCGGTAAAGTAAAATCTGTAACATAAACGGAATGAGTGGCACATAATAACGTATATAATGCTTCATCCACACAAAGCACATTGCTATCGCCACGAGTGACTTCTGTGTTCAGCTTGTTTTCTGTGAACGATGTGGCGAGGAGGTAACGTTAAGGTGGAGTTAGCAAGCTAACACCGCTAGCTCGCCGTGCTTTCATGCTGCTTCGCTCGGAGGAGAATGCGCTGAACAGCGGGCTGGGTCTAACGTTAGCGGCCCGCCGACCCGCTGCCCGGGATTGTGGGGTAAAATATGTATTTGTTTCAATTCTGTAACATTGACAAAATGAGTGCCATTTTGTTTTGTTTGAGTTTTAACTTGTCCAGTGGGGCAAGTAAATTTCTCTTCCACTTGTCCTACAAAAAAATCCACTTGTCCCGGACAAGCGGACAAGCCTTAAAGTGCCCATATTATGAAAAAAACACTTTTTCTGGGATTTGGGGTGTTCTTTTGTGTCTCTGGTGCTTCCACACACATACAAACTTTGAAAAAAATCCATCCATGCTGTTTTGAGTGAGATCTGGTTTCTGAATGTGTCCTGCCTTCAGTCTCCTAGTGAGCTGTTCAAAATCGGCTAACCACAACCGTTAGCTCGTAGCGTTAGCGTTAGCATGCTAATGCTAACGCTAACGCTAGCATGCTACGTCGTTCTCAATAGCAAAGCACTGCTACAACACACACAAGTTCACCATAATCTACAAAAGAACTACTTACATGTGCACCCTCGTTTAGAAGTCTCCCAGCTAATCCTGCCTTGTAACTGACCAAAGTCGGAGAAACAGCCTTTCTTTTACTGTCTCTAGAGTTAGTTAGCTGACATGATCTACATCTGAGCTACTGAGCATGTGCGAGTGCAATCAAAGATAGTACAGAAGAAGAAGAAGAAAAGAGGTCTCACTCTGTAGCTAAAACAGAAACCAGGTGAAAAGAGGATCTGCAGCAGTGAGAGAGAGCTGTGCAGTACAACAAAAATATGGTGTTTTTTGAAAATGAAACCATGTAAACCTATTCTGGTACAACCTTAAAATACAGTTATGAACCTGAAAATGAGCAGAATATGGGCGCTTTAATGTCGAGCCCTGACTAAGGTCTATATAAAAGAGACTTCAGATACAGTATTAGGGGACCACTAAGGTCTATATAAAGAGACTTCAGATACAGTATTAGGGGACCACTAAGGTCTATATAAAAGAGACTTCAGATACAGTATTAGGGGACCACTAAGGTCTATATAAAAGAGACTTCAGATACTGTATTAGGGGACCACTAAGGTCTATATAAAAGAGACTTCAGATACAGTATTAGGGGACCACTAAGGTCTATATAAAAGAGACTTCAGACGTTTTGATATTGACTATAAATAACTGACAAGAGAAATAAAAACTACTTTCAGTACTTTAATGCTAATGCTGTACTTGTATTTCAGTAACGTGTTGAATGCAGGACTTAAGGCTGAGTTGTTGTGTCTGTTGCGGGAGAGAGAGGGTTTTTGATGTCTCCTACAGAATAAACAGACGAGAGAAATCAAAGCAGAGCTGCGTCTCTCGCGCCACCTGTCTCTGCAGACAACACCTGTACAGCTGTCAGCTGGGTGACCCCCCAACGCTGCCGGGGTCACAGGTCACCAGCCAAGAGACAGCAGGGGGTGGCAGTCTGTTTTACAAGCTACATATGCACACACACACACACACACACACACACACACACACACAGACAGACAGA
>NC_041352.1:25432675-25462620 GCF_004354835.1 Perca flavescens
TGGGAACAGAGGTCTTCTGGAAGACTTGGAGTTAAGCCCTAAACGCACCTGCGCCTTGGTTACCTTGTTTCAAGCCATTCTAGCGCGGTATAGAAAGCCTGCAGGAAGACTCGGCTCGATTTCTACCAGATCTCATTAATATTCAACAAGCTAAGCTGTTTGAATCTGATTGGCTAACAGCTAGCCAATGAGAGCCTGACTGTCAGAATCCTTTACAAAGCCCAACTGGGCAAGCTCATGAATAGTAATGAGCTCAGGCACCATGATGTCAGACTGACCAGCTTTTGTGATTGGTCTGATTTCTCCTCTTATTTCTGTTGAGTGGCTAGAGCTGACAGAGGAGGTAGCAGTTCATTTTCACATTCACCACATAAACACACACACACACACACACACACACACACACACACACACACATATGGACCGTACAGATTTCCAAAAATGCAAGTAAAAACGGTTTTGTGTGGTAGGGCACCTTTAAGTTTAAAAAAACTAAAAGATTGTTGCAGGGTTGTGAACAGAGAAGCGAGTAGCCAGCGTCTGTGGGGGTAGTAGAGATTTTTGTGGATTTGTTGGCATCTCTCGCTCAAGAATTATATTTGTGTGTAAATTGAGCTTGAGAATTTCAAAAAAAGGGGTGGTGAAACCCACTTTTCCACCGAAATCGACGCCTATGTGTGTGTGTGTGTGTGTGTGTGTGTTAGGGGTTGGGGGGAAAAATCAATACAGCATATATCGTGATATTTTTCGTGGCAATACTGTATCGATACACAGACGCCAAGTATCGGTCTTTTATGATATATATGTTGGTCAGTCTGTCTGCTTGACAATCCCCATTTTGCTGCAATAAAAGTGAAGTGAGATGAAGAGACAGAGACATGTATCTTTTTAGATAAAACAGGTGTTGACAAATTTTCCTTTGGGCACATCATTTGAAATTGGGGAAAATCTTAAGTTTGAAAAAAGGTAATAAATTGCAATATATCACAGAATATTGCAATATGTTTAAAATCTCAATAATATCGTATCGTGACATAAGTATTGTGATGATATTGTATCGTGAGGCCTCTGGTGATTCCCACCCCTATGTGTGTATGTGTGTTTGTGTGTGTGTGTGTGTGTTAGGCCTCCACGATTCAGGGAAAATATATGAATCACGATTTTTTAGCTTAGAATTAATGTCACTCGGCTCTATCTGAACTCCTTGAACATGTCTTTACATAATTAAAACATGTCAATATCAATGGCAAATGGTTTCAATAAATTAACTGAAGAAAAGAAAAATGTAAAGAATTAAATCGTGAACAGGGGTGGGTCGAGATCGCGATTTATCGTGCAGGCCTAGTGTGTGTGTGTGTGTGTGTGTGTGTGTTCTCGTTTAACAACATTCTTGGGGTCCAAATACCGAGAATACAGTATACTTGTGGGGTCCCGGCAGCTTTGTGGGGCCAAAATGCTGGACCCCACAAGTTTAAAGGGCTGTTTGAGGGTTAAGACTTGGTTTTAGGATTAGTGCTAGAATTAGGTTAAGGATAGGGTGAGGGTAAGGGTTAAGGTTAGGCATTTAGTTGTGATGGTTAAGGTGAGGGTAAGGGTTAAGGTTAGGCATTTAGTTGTGATGGTTAAGGTTAGGGTAAGGGTTAAGGTTAGGCATTTAGTGGTGATGGTTAAGGTTAGGGTAAGGGTTAAGGTTAGGCATTTAGTTGTGATGGTTAAGGTTAGGGTAAGGGTTAAGGTTAGGCATTTAGTGGTGATGGTTAAGGTTAGGGTAAGGGTTAAGGTTAGGCATTTAGTGGTGATGGTTAAGGTTAGGGTAAGGGTTAAGGTTAGGCATTTAGTTGTGATGGTTAAGGTTAGGGTAAGGGTTAAGGTTAGGCATTTAGTTGTGATGGTTAAGGTTAGGGTAAGGGTTAAGGTTAGGCATTTAGTGGTGATGGTTAAGGTTAGGGTAAGGGGCTAGGGAATGCATTATGTCACTGACGGGTCCCCACAGAGATAGTGAGACACACTATGTGTGTGTGTGTGTGTGTGTGTGTGTGTGTGTGTGTGTGTGTGTGTGTGTGTGTGTGTGTGTTACCTATGACGGCTCCGTTGGCCTCGGTGTGGATGGTACTCAGGCGTTTGAGCTTCATCATGGCTTTGGCCTCCTTCCTCTTCTGGCGGCGGCGCTTCAGGTTCCCGTTGAAGAAATCCACCACCTGCAACAGAGCAGCCTGTTCTCATGCACCGTTCCAACAAACAGCTCCGGAAAGTAAAGCACTGTAATTGGTAATGTTGTGGCAAAATTTGATAAATCTGGCTTTTAATTGAATTATGGGGACATATACAACATGTATCAATGTGATATACAGTACAGGCCAAAAGTTTGGACACACCTTCTCATTCAATGCGTTTCCTTTTTATTTTCATGACTATTTACATTGTAGATTCTCACTGAAGGCATCAAAACTATGAATGAACACATATGGAATTATGTACTTAACAAAAAAGTGTGAAATAACTGAAAACATGTCTTATATTTTAGATTCTTCAAAGTAGCCACCCTTTGCTTTTTTTGATAACTCTGCAAACCCTTGGTGTTCTCTCAATGAGCTTCATGAGGTAGTCACCTGAAATGGTTTTACCTTCACAGGTGTGCTTTGTCAGGGTTAATTAGTGGAATTATTTCCCTTATTAATAAAAAAGCAAAGGGCGGCTACTTTGAAGAATCTAAAATATAAGACATGTTTTCAGTTATTTCACACTTTTTTGTTAAGTACATAATTCCATATGTGTTCATTCATAGTTTTGATGCCTTCAGTGAGAATCTACAATGTAAATAGTCATGAAAATAAAAAGGAAACGCATTGAATGAGAAGGTGTGTCCAAACTTTTGGCCTGTACTGTACACTGCCTGTCAGACAGACAGGTACCTGTCTGCGGCACCAGGCCAGGCCTCTGGTGATCCTGTGGATGGCGATGTGCAGGTTATTCATCTCGCCGTCGTCGTCCGGGGCCGACAGGTTGTCCGAGCTGAAGCTGCTGAGCAGCAGAGCCAGGAAGAGGTTCAGCAGCTGCAGACACACAGGCAGAGAAAGGACAGAGTCAGCTCCATCTTGGTTTAGGGCTGCTCGATGATGGAAAAAAATATAATCACGATTATTTTGGTCAATATTGAAATCTGCGATAATTTAACACGATTACTCGTTGGTTTCTGGAATGATGTTGCAATTATTGAACTTAAAAAAACAATGGAAAAAGTGAACTGTGAAATTTGCCTTAATAATTAATACTACATTTTATTTTTTCATTCAGAACACAAGAGAAAATAAGAGTTAACTTGCAAAACGTAATGCTAAATAATTGTTTTTCTCGATTATTCAGTTTTTTGTGATCATTGGGAGCTGAAATCAAAATCACGATTACATTTTAATTAATTGCATTGTTTTAGGTATTTTTCAACCTGGATCCCTATTTTCCTATGCATTGGTGTCTAAGTGTAGCCTGACGTGGTCCTACTCAGGTTCTACTCTTGGATAGACCTACAACAAATCAGAGCAACAGATAGACCTACAACCAATCAGAGGAACAGAGAGACCTACAACCAATCAGAGCAACAGATAGACCTACAACAAATCAGAGCAACAGAGAGACCTACAACCAATCAGAGCAACAGAGAGACCTACAACCAATCAGAGCAACAGAGGGACCTACAACCAATCAGAGCAACAGAGAGACCTACAACCAATCAGAGCAACAGAGAGACCTACAACCGATCAGAGCAACAGAGGGACCTACAACCAATCAGAGCAACAGATAGACCTACAACCGATCAGAGCAACAGATAGACCTACAACCAATCAGAGCAACAGAGGGACCTACAACCAATCAGAGCAACAGATAGACCTACAACCGATCAGAGCAACAGATAGACCTACAACCAATCAGAGCAACAGATAGACCTACAACCAATCAGAGCAACAGATAGACCTACAACCGATCAGAGCAACAGATAGACCTACAACCAATCAGAGCAACAGATAGACCTACAACCAATCAGAGCAACAGATAGACCTACAACCGATCAGAGCAACAGATAGACCTACAACCAATCAGAGCAACAGATAGATTTCACTAAGTTCGGCTGGAATCCAGGCTAGGGCAATAAACCTACACGGACACTATTTTCCTGTGCATTGGTGTCTAAGTGACTAATGTGAACAACAATCTTTGAAAGTGGTCCATTAATTAAGCAAGACCGCTGCAAATCTTCAGCGCAAAACTGAGGTTTGACTGAAGACAGCAACTCTTGATTGCAGATTGTACAACACAGCACTGAATGGAACGGCTAGCCAAGTCTCTCGAGTCTGCCGTTGGCTGTGCATGTGCTCTACATCACAGTGAGTGTTTTGTCCCTTATTTTATAGTTTTTAAGGTATTGCGTACACCGCGCGTTATTATGGAACCCACGCAACCTTATAGCAAGGCCCGTCCTTCAATAGCATTCACGCACTACTATTGAAAGTACTATTGAAAATAACAAAACAAGCTGAAATGTTGCTTCAGCCCTGAATTAAACTCTTTTTCTTTGGACAAATCAGCCCAAAATGGCCACATTACTTAGGAGGTCACTGTGATTATGTAAGACATGGTGGAGAGGTGCAGGGAGCCAGTGTGCTAGTGTTAGGTTGAGGGGCTGAATTCATGATTTTTTTTTAAAATTACATTAATTTTGCCCTTTCTTTTGTATTGAAATAGTCTCTTACAGCAGTGCAAGCTTTAGAAAAATATGCTTGCAACTTTGTGTTTTTCTTCCCCACAAGTATGTTGATTGGATTTTCTGTATGTCTGACTCACTTTGACTTACAGAAGTAATAATTGTGGATTGGGAAATCAGATTGTTCAAGAAAAGATGTGAAGAAGAGGAAATTAGAGATGCACCGATTACAACTTTCTAGGCCGATTCTGATTTCCGATTTTCTTTGAGTTAGACCAGGCAATACCGATTTGAGCCGATTCCGATTTCATTTTTTCTAACCACTTGACAGCACACACAGATATTTATTTTCTATCTTTTCTTTAATAGAACATGTTTTGACCAGATAATGGATAACTATAAAATAGAACTATATAAATGACTCCTGGTGTGGGACATTCACACACATCTAAAGAGCAACCATTTCCTTTTTTTCACATCCAATATCACACTAAAGAAACGTGATTCTGGTTTTTGGTGTCGTCCCTCCACGCCCTACTGTCTCCTTGCAGGTGTTGCATATTGCAAACTTGTTATCTTCTGCACACACGCTGAAGAATCTCCAAACAGCTGACACGTTGCAGGTTAATTCATGAGGTTCCCTACATGTGGCGAGAATAGGGGCAACAAGCGCTTCACACCGCGAGCAGGCACGCGCCAAACACGGTGAAGAAGTTGTCAGTTAATTGTAGCGTTGACTGGCATGAAATCGCCATATGTCAGACTGACATGGCCGAGCACATGAAAACCGGCCATTTCCGGTCACCGGCCGGTCTATCGGTGCATCTCTAGAGGAAATTGCAGTTGTTAACACAGAGGAAGGGCGGTGATCGTCTTATTCTATCAGGCATTAAGGTACGTTGTTAACTAAGGTCCATGCTTACGCTAGGTAACTATCCCCTGACCAATCGGCTATCCTAAACCTTAACCACTCGAGGTCAATGCCTAACCCCAACCAATCAAGCTGCTTCGTAGGGCGGGACTGGCCCACAGGTAACGTGGGATCCATTATAACCAGGGTCCAAAATTTGCACCGTTTACTAGCCAAATGCTGGTAAAATATACAAGTGGCTGGTAGATTTGCTTTCTTACTAGGCAAAAAACAGTAGTAATCTATTGAGTGGCTGGTCAAATCTGAACATTCATTAGCCATTTGGCTGGTGGACGAAAAAGTTAATTTTGGACCCTGATTATAACGCGTACACCACGTGAAAGGCTTGAGTGGATGGCTTTTTGTATGCGAGCATGAATGTTTGGGACCATATGTGTAATTATGTATGCGATGTTATTCGTAAACATCACGGAATCGCCAAAGACTTGAAAGTGTATTCTCCGGGGATTGTGAACCGAATTTCATGTCAATCCATCCAACAGTTTTAGAGATATTTCGAACAAAGACTGAGACGCAAACGCAAACGCACACACACACACACACACACACACACACACACACACACACACACAGTGGTATTACAGCTTCCAGTGCAGCTTGATTATTCAGTGTGTGATGAATAATGCCTGAGAGCTCTTGGTAACTGATCACTGAGTCGGAGTGCTGCTCTTAGCCAGATTGGCTTCTCTTAAACCACAGCTGTGTGTGTGTGTGTGTGTGTGTGTGTGTGTGTGTGTGTGTGTGTGTGTGTGCGTGTGTGTGTGTGCGTGGATCAGGTAGCAGCTTCCTGTGTCTGTCTTCTGATTATAGCAGACCTGCAGCTTGTCTGGTTTGTTTCTTGCTCAAAGGCACTTGGGGAGGACTCACTGCTGCAGAGAAAGTCTCTTTATGTTTGTGACGAATTATAGCGACAATAAAAGACGAAATCAGCAGGCGCACTTAAACACAACATATCCAAACATGCACATGGATGGATGGATCACTGAACGGGCCTTGTGGGGGTCAGGGGTCCTGACTCAGAAAACAATGACAAAGAGATGCTACGTGACCATAACCATAGACAAAACTATTTCAAAATCACTTCAGAGATGCAAAAACAACCACAAAAAGAAACGTGAAACAGAGATGCAAAGTGACTAAAAAGACGAAACGAACACAAGGAGGAGCAAAACGACTAAAAATTGATATATAATGACCTCATAGAGACACAAAACGACCACAAACGAACGTAAAATGCCTCAAAATTGATTAAAAAAAGGCAGAGAATTAACTACTGGACCGGAAGCAGCAGCTTCCCAGTTTGTGAAAAAGTAAACCAGGCCAGTGGGTCAATATCTGATATAAGGAATCACCCTCTGACCTCTGTGTTTGTGTGTGTGTGTGTGTTTGTGTGTGTGTGTGTGTCTCACATTGCGTCGGTGTATCAGATGACTAAGGTGGATTACTTAACGCTTATGTGCTACAGAACGATTTTTAAGATCCGTAAACGAGTCGTATTCGGCTTTCAGATTACTTTCACTGTGAGTGTGTTTGAGTGTCTATCCTTCGGTAGGTGAAATCAAAACTGGTCAGTGCAAACCCCCCAAAAAAACTATTATAATTTCCTTTACATAAATAAAGACATTTGCAGCGCCAAATTGGTGCAAATCATAACTTTCACTTCACGCAAAGGCACAAATTGTTGCAGAAAAATTCACCAGAATGCAGAAAATGAAGCGTTTGGCGTTAAAAATGTGTGTGTATGTGTATCTGTGTGCATGTGTGTGTCTGTGTGTGTCTGTGTGTACGTGTGTGTCTGTGTGCATGTGTCTATGTGCATGTGTGTGTGTGTGTGTGTGTGTGTGTGAGTGTGTGCCTGTGTGTGTATCTGTTCGTGTGTGTGTGTGTGTATGTGTGTGTGCATCTGTGTGTGCGTGTGTCTGTGTGCATGTGTGTGTGCGTGTGTCTGTGTGCATGTGTGTGTGTGTCTGTGTGCATGTGTGTGTGCGTGTGTGTGTGCGTGTATCTGTGTGTGTGTCTGTGTGCATGTCTGTGTGTGTGTGTGTGTGTGTGTGTGTGTATGCGTGTGCATGTGTGTGCGTGTATCTGTGTGTGTGTGTCTGTGTGCATGTGTGTGTGCGTGTCTGTGTGTGTGTGTGCGTGTGCGTATTGATCCTAGCTCGCGGTGTGTGTGTTGTGTGTATTACTGATCCGTGTCAGGCTGTCACATAACCCGGCTTCCACTATGCCAAAAAAAAACGCTGGCGTGTGGTGTGATTGGCTGCGGGCTCTGACCCAAACACCAATAGATCAATGCGGTTGATCGGTTAATATAGCAACAAGCCCCGACACCTCGACCAATGACCTTGCAGCTTTCCCCAATAAGCCAATAACACATCGCTGACATACAGGGGACCTTCACCTGCTTATCGTTTAACCAGATTCAACATGAAAACATACACAGGTATTGATCAGCGTCATCTTTAAACCTGGTACAGGCCAGCAGGGGGCAGATGAAACTAACCGTAGACACAAATTCGAGATATGCCTAACAGACACCAGAAAACCTGGAAACACTTTAGGAAAGACTAAAGCATAACACCATCTCACATCTAAAGACAATCTGTGATAATGTCACAAGACCCTATTTTAACGATCTAAGCGCACGGTGTGGAGCACCTGGCGCAGGTGTGTTTAGGGGCGTGTCCAAATCACCTTTTTGCTAGTTTGACGGCAGAAAAAAAGGGTCTGTGTGCCGGGCGCCTGGTCCTAAAGGGTTGTCCTTAGTGTCTTCATTAATCAGAGGTGTGTTTTGGGCGTAACATGCAATCAACCAATCAGAGATCAGCTCCCATTCCCTTTAAAAGCCAGGCGCGTTTGGACCTTGGAGCATTGCTGTTATGATAGAGGATTTGCACCCTAATATTTTAATTAGTAATCTTCTGCATGTGTGTGTGCTGCTGTGCGTCCCCGTGTGTGTAATAAGCATAGTGTGTGTCCCTGGGTGTGTAACAAGCATAGTGTGTGTCCCTGGGTGTGTAACAAGCATAGTGTGCACGCGCTGTGCACGAGCCTAAAATGCTCTGTTAAAATAACAATGAAATGCTGCGTTACTGACTTTAGACCAGAGGCGTGTACTACGAAGCAAGATAAACTTGTCCTGGATTTCTTTCAGTAATCCGGCTTCACCTAACCTAACAACCGCGGTCCCGCATAACCTGTATCACAACGCTGGTTATCAACCAGTTCAGTCAACCAATCAGGGTTTCCCAATCCAGAGACGCGCGCGTTCACATAAAAGAGGCGGTGTTCGCGCACCACGACGAATCCCAAACATCTACCAGAGCCGCATGTTATATATAAGAAGAGCAAATTATATTTCTACATAAATATGAAAAACACAGACTCGGTTTTACAGGGAAAACACAATACAGTCGCTGCTTCCTAAAACAGGAAGGAAAGCTGGCAAATAAATAAATAAATAGCCGACGCTGTAGATTAGTTTAAATCACAACGCTTATTAATATCACTTCCTCATCAGTCAGGACCAAGATCTGACCATAATTACACTTAAACTGTCGTTATTTCAGTTGCATCGTGAGAGCAAATAAAAAATATAAAAACATAATTCAAACCGATATCAACAATCAACAAGCCGATATTTAATTCCCTCCCATTAAAATATATAGGCTATATATCATAAAAATACCCATGTTAACGGGGTTGTTGGTCTCTCAATGTTTTAACTTTTATGAGCGCACCCCTCTCTCCCCCTCTCCCTCTGATCTCTGATCTCCAACTTAACCTGCTCCCGACCAGGTTAGGTGTTCAGCATGAGTTACCACGGCGATTGAACCCGATAACAACTGATCCACCTTCGTAGTACAGAAAATCCTGGGTTGAGCCTTAAGTTAGCTCGTTAACGCCAAATCCTGCTTCGTAGTACAGGCCTCAGGTTTTTGTTGGTCAACGGCGCGATCACTTCCCACTGCCTCAAGATAGCATTACTCCCAGAATGCACCTGAACACACCTCCCTGTAAGACCAGCACGCCCAGAATGCACCTGAACACACCTCCCTGTAAGACCAGCACGCCCAGAATGCACCTGAACACACCTCCCTGTAAGACCAGCACACCCAGAATGCACCTGAACACACCTCCCTGTAAGACCAGCACGCCCATGGGTGCAGGTGCATTTGCTATTTAAATGACCTGGGAGTTGGACGGGAAATTGACAACTACATCGGTCTTAAACTAGCATACTTGTGTTAGGCTTTCCACTTTCTGTCCCTCCTTCGTGAAGGCCGTCTCAAAGCTCTTATTCCTGTTCCAAGGAGAGAGGATGGATCATTGAGGAGCTATGATCGAGGATGGAGGAGAGATCACTGAGGAGCTATGATCGAGGATAGAGCCGGTCTATTTAAAGATAGCATTGCTGCTAATAGATCTCACATACGTCTTTAAATGCACATTTGTACATTATGAGTGCTTAAACTAATATTTACAATACACAAGTTGGTTTAGTGCCAAGTGCAGTGGCAACATGTTACAATGTGATGAGAGTCTCCCAAACCAAATCCTGCTTAGGGCCCCCAAAAGTCTAGGGCCGGGCCTAGGAGCTATGAGCGAGGATGGAGTAGGGATCACTGAGGAGCTATGAGAGAGGATGGGGAGGGATCACTGAGGAGCTATGAGAGAGGATGGAGGAGGGATCACTGAGGAGCTATGAGCAAGGATAGAGGAGGGATCTCTGAGGAGCTATGAGAGAGGATGGAGGAGGGATCACTGAGGAGCTATGAGAGAGGATGGAGGAGGGATCTCTGAGGAGCTATGAGAGAGGATGGAGGAGGGATCTCTGAGGAGCTATGAGAGAGGATGGAGGAGGGATCACTGAGGAGCTATGAGCGAGGATGGAGGAGGGATCTCTGAGGAGCTATGAGAGAGGATGGAGGAGGGATCTCTGAGGAGCTATGAGAGAGGATGGAGGAGGGATCACTGAGGAGCTATGAGCGAGGATGGAGGAGGGATCTCTGAGGAGCTATGAGCGAGGATGGAGGAGGGATCTCTGAGGAGCTATGATCGAGGATACAGAGAGCAGCCTTCCTGGAAGCCGTGCAGCTGAAAGCCGTTGCTGACTCCGCCCCAAACAGCTGACGAATTCACGTGACACTTCAGAGGAAAAGGACGTCTCATCCAATCTTAAAATTACATTTCCTTGTCTCCTCTCTCCTCGCGTGTTTTACTCGGCAAGACAGACTATAAGGCGCGAGGAAAGGAGGCAAGTGGAGGAAACATGGATGCAATTTAAGGACCTGAGACGTAGCCAGAGTTTGAGAGAGAGAGAGAGTGTGTGTGTGTTTGTCAATGCATCAGTAGCGGATGTATTCATATTTGATGACAGTAAGAGCCATCTGTATGTGTGTGTGTGTGTGTGTGTGTGTGTGTCTCAGTTTCCGGAGCAGCGGACCACCTGATCCCCCCCAAATTCACCTCGTTTAAATCATTAAGCGGATCGTACCAATTAGCTCGGGGAAGTGGGCCAACCCTCCACCCTGCCAGCAGCTCCACACACACACACGCACGCGCACACACGCGCACACACACACACACACACACACACACACACACACACACACACACACACACACACACACACACACACACACAGTGAAACGAGGAAGGCCAAGCACAGCTGAGCCACGATCACATGTCATATTTTTTCTCGCTGTCACCGTTTTTAATTTTGATTTGATCACATGTCTTTCGCTGTCTGTGAGGGACTGTCAGTTTCTCTTCATAAAGTGCAATAAAAATAGATCGTATTAATTATTTTTCTACTTCTTAGGATGGCTTCTGATTATAAGATTTTAAGTCCACTATAGTTTAACCTGCTGATTATTTTCCTGATTATTCAATTCATCGTTTCGGGGCTTTAAAATATCAGAAAATAGGGGGAAAAAATCCATCCCAGTTTCTCAAAGTGCATGCATAAGTCTTTAAATGTCTTGTATAGTCCAAAACCCCAAAGCTATCCAGTTTAATATGACATAAAACAGAGAAAGCAGCATTTGTCTGCCTTTTTAAAAAAAATTAAAATAGCATTCACTATTCATGGATTATCAAAATAGTTGCAGAAAAACCAACAACAATGAGAAGTGTGGAGAATAGAAAGTGATGGTTTGTGACTGCACATGCTGAGGAAGGGCGCTTCCCCAAACGCCAGATGTGTGGATGGATGAAAAGTTATATTTGTATAATTTTATTAATTAATTATTCTCTTTTGCTAACGTTACATATTTACACATCAGCTAAAAAGACATATTTAGCATCACAGAGATTAGTTTTGTTGGGGCGTTCGCGAACGTTAGCAGACGTTAGCCACACTTTCTGGAACTTTTGATCTACAGAAATACAGAAAAGCATGTAGAGTGAATCCCAAGTCTCTTATTTGATAGTCTCGCTTTTGCCAGACCATCCTCCACAAAGCTGCGGAGGAAGGGGATGGGACAGGAATACAGATGCAGTTATGCCGGTTACACACTGCCTGCGTGACACGCTAAACAAACGGTAAAATTATCATTTGCACAAAACGCACAAGCACTTTGGTCATGTACTGTTTTCTATTCCTCTTTTTTCTATGTTTTACTACCTGTTTTTATGTTTTCAATCCAATCCAATTTTATTTAGAGCGCGCATTTCACAGATAAGAAACCAACAAAGCACTTTACAAGGTACATACAAACATACATTGGGTAAAGAAAATACAGCATGGCATGAGGAGAGACGAGGAGAAAAAGGCAACTCCCAGACTATGCCCCCACTAGGAGCACAGTGTGGGAACAGGAAAAAAACACCTCAGCAACATAAGCACATAACCAATACAAGGGCACACAAGACACGCAATGGGTGAGGGGAGTCTTGGGGGGCATGGGGGGGGGGGGGTGTTGGGGTGCAGGTAGTCCAGCACAGGCAAGCAGACATCTGGTCCTGCAGCCAAACAAAGTCACAGACCCGCCCGCCTCACTGGGGGTAGAAGCGGTGAAGGCGCTGGATTGGGGGTGGGGGGTGATTGCATATCTGTATATAAGTAAGACTTCGTGTGTATGTAGGCCTGAGTAGTCAAGCTACGTCTGGCCCCCGTAATCTGGTTTTCTCAGTCCGCACGATTGTCATTGCGATACACAGCCGGTTGCCATGGAGTCAGCCTTGAAACAGGACCCAGTCCGAGTCAACAGGTAGGGTTAGGGAACGCAAGAGTGTGCCTCGCTGCAGTGCTACCAGGGGGGGTGATTATTCAACACCGGCCTCGGCCAAGGCCAGCGCTGGTTCAGGGAGCCGAAAAAGATAAGATTGGAATTTGTTTCGTCTTAGGGCGAGGAGCCGCAGTTAGTCACTCACGTCTCCTCCGAAATGTCCCCTCCGGTCTCCGTATCGATCAAATTTCCTTGCCAAAACTGTGAGTTTCCCCAAGATGTTGTCCAGCCTGTCCAGAGCTGACAGTCTCTCCAAGATGTTATCCAATTTGTGGCCCATGGTGATCATAGTATCCAATTTGTGGCCCATGGTGATCATAGTATCCAATTTGTGGCTCATGGTGATCATAGTATCCAATTTGTGGCCCATGGTGATCATAGTATCCAATTTGTGGCTCATGGTGATCATGGTATCCAATTTGTGGCTCATGGTGATCATAGTATCCAATTTGTGGCTCATGGTGATCATAGTATCCAATTTTTGGCCCATGGTGATCATAGTATCCAATTTGTGGCCCATGGTGATCATAGTATCCAATTTGTGGCTCATGGTGATCATAGTATCCAATTTGTGGCCCATGGTGATCATAGTATCCAATTTGTGGCACATGGTGATCATAGTATCCAATTTGTGGCCCATGGTGATCATAGTATCCAATTTGTGGCCCATTGTGATCATAGTATCCAATTTGTGGCCCATGGTGATCATAGTATCCAATTTGTGGCCCATGGTGATCATAGTATCCAATTTGTGGCTCATGGTGATCATAGTATCCAATTTGTGGCCCATGGTGGTCAAAGTCACAATCTGAGTTCCGACAGCTCTGCCCACAGCTTCAACCATGACGGGCAGCCTGGTATTTTGCTCGGTTCCCGTCTTCTTCTTAATTTCTCGATAAACCAGGGCAATGCCCGAGCCAATCAGCAAAAGACCTGTTATCATGGTTTCCGAATAAGTAGATATCTTCAATGTCCTCCACGGAAAGCACCGCCAGACACACGACCCGCCACCTCTCCCACCGGCAGGACAGTCAGGTTCCCCCGAACCCGAGCTTCTCGTCGAGAAGATGGTGTCAATTGCGCCGAGAGACCAGCTGATCAAATCCATAATTCGTAGTTTAGGAGCAGTGCCGAGAGAGAGACTCTCGGAGTACACAGAGACAAAGACTAGACGAGAGAGCAAAGCAGGGTAGGCAACGGGAGGAGAGGGAGAGAAAAGCGCCTTCACAGAGAGCCAAACTAGAATGTGTGTTTTGTGTGTTGTATGTTATGTTGTGGTCTACAAAGATTTAAGGATGTCCTGCCTCTTAGACTGGATAACTAGTTTACCCACGGGTACCGATAAAGTAACCTAACCCAACGCACGTCTCAGGCGCTGCTCGTTTCCAGGCAAAATAGAATAGGAAAAGATGTTAATATGTCATTTAGACACAAACACATATTAATAAATGACATGTTGATGTTTGGGTGGTGATGGTGCAGTGGATATGACCGATCCCTTTGGTGTGGGAGATCTGGGTTTGATTCCCACTGCAATACATCGACCAATGTGTCCCTGAGCAAGACACTTAACCCCTAGTTAAGCCCTTGGAAGTCGCTTTGGATAAAAGCGTCAGTTAAATGACACATACATATATATATATATATATATATATATATATATATATAGAGTAATGAAAGTCTCTAGGTTTTATACACACACATATATATACACACATATACATATACATATATATACATACATACATACATACATACATACATACATACATACACATATATATATATATATATATATATATATATATATTATAGTTTTATACACACACACACACACACACATATATATATATAGATGTATATAGATGTATATACAGTACAGGCCAAAAGTTTGGACACACCTTCTCATTCAATGCGTTTCCTTTTTATTTTCATGACTATTTACATTGTAGATTCTCACTGAAGGCATCAAAACTATGAATGAACACATATGGAATTATGTACTTAACAAAAAAGTGTGAAATAACTGAAAACATGTCTTATATTTTAGATTCTTCAAAGTAGCCACCCTTTGCTTTTTTATTAATAAGGGAAATAATTCCACTAATTAACCCTGACAAAGCACACCTGTGAAGGTAAAACCATTTCAGGTGACTACCTCATGAAGCTCATTGAGAGAACACCAAGGGTTTGCAGAGTTATCAAAAAAAGCAAAGGGTGGCTACTTTGAAGAATCTAAAATATAAGACATGTTTTCAGTTATTTCACACTTTGTTGTTAAGTACATAATTCCATATGTGTTCATTCATAGTTTTGATGCCTTCAGTGAGAATCTACAATGTAAATAGTCATGAAAATAAAGAAAACACATTGAATGAGAAGGTGTGTCCAAACTTTTGGCCTGTACTGTATATATAGATGTATTTCAAAAAATAAAATAGATTTTCTAACATTGCAACAAAATATTCTGTAACCTTTTTTGCCGTCAATACTGCCGACGTTGTCTTTGCTGTAATCAGATCAGTATATATTTATGTTTAACATGTTATTTCATTTTATCAATGGGAAACATCAATGTGTCCAGACATGGCTAGCAGCAGCAGCAGCAGTCAGACATCTTTCTGGTGTGTAAAAACATGCACACGCCACGCAGGAAGTGTGTAACCAGCCTTAGAGAGCATTTAGCATCTAAAGAGACGGACGGATTTCGTCTCTGTTGCAGCCAATGACCTTCAAGCGAAGTAAATACAGTAAAGTACAGTACCGCGAATGAAGTAAAGAAAAAAAAAGAGGTACCAAATGAAGTAAACAAACAGTACAGAGTACTTCATCCACACGGAAACATTCACAGCTCTGAATTAGAGTAAAGTTGAACAGGTAGTCCGGGAAACAGCTGCTGCCCTGGAAACAGCATCTCGCTCGCACGCACGCACGCACGCACGCCTGAAGAACTACAGCATCCACAGAGCCGAGGGAGGGGGGTGGTAGCGCTGGTGATAAATGAGCAGTAACACGATCTGTTTTGGGTGCTTCTCCTCGCCACAAGAAACCACCGTGAGCAAAGCCCCCTGGGAAAAAAAAATGTCTTGCAACGTGAGAGAAGAACCAGAGAGAATCACTAATCCACCAGGAGGGAGAGAGAAGTAAAAAAAGAGAGAGAGAGAGAGAGAGAGAGAGAGAGAGAGAGAGAGAGAGAGAGAGAGGACAGAGCAGAGGAGAAGATGAGAAACAAAGGCAGTGTCTGTGTTATCAACCGATTTAGCTCCTGTGAGGTTTTATATCCTGGTTAAGTGTAAAAACGAGCAAATATTACAAATACAAAACTAGAAAAATACGACCGAAAGTATACGGACACAAAGCATGATGGCAAACATCGGTTATAAACACCATGTTTATAAATTTAAAGGTCCCATGACATGGTGCTTTTTGGATGTTTTTATATAGACCTTAGTGGTCCCCTAATACTGTATCTGAAGTCTCTTTTATATAGACCTTAGTGGTCCCCTAATACTGTATCTGAAGTCTCTTTTATATAGACCTTAGTGGTCCCCTAATACTGTATCTGAAGTCTCTTTTATATAGACCTTAGTGGTCCCCTAATACTGTATCTGAAGTCTCTTTTATATAGACCTTAGTGGTCCCCTAATACTATATCTGAAGTCTCTTTTATATAGACCTTAGTGGTCCCCTAATACTGTATCTGAAGTCTCTTTTATATAGACCTTAGTGGTCCCCTAATACTGTATCTGAAGTCTCATTTATATAGACCTTAGTGGTCCTCTAATACTGTATCTGAAGTCTCCTCTAATACTGTATCTGAAGTCTCTTTTATATAGACCTTAGTGGTCCACTAATACTGTATCTGAAGTCTCTTTTATATAGACCTTAGTGGTCCCCTAATACTGTATCTGAAGTCTCTTTTATATAGACCTTAGTGGTCCCCTAATACTGTATCTGAAGTCTCTTTTATATAGACCTTAGTGGTCCCCTAATACTGTATCTGAAGTCTCATTTATATAGACCTTAGTGGTCCTCTAATACTGTATCTGAAGTCTCCTCTAATACTGTATCTGAAGTCTCTTTTATATAGACCTTAGTGGTCCACTAATACTGTATCTGAAGTCTCTTTTATATAGACCTTAGTGGTCCCCTAATACTGTATCTGAAGTCTCTTTTATATAGACCTTAGTGGTCCCCTAATACTGTATCTGAAGTCTCTTTTATATAGACCTTAGTGGTCCCCTAATACTGTATCTGAAGTCTCTTTTATATAGACCTTAGTGGTCCCCTAATACTGTATCTGAAGTCTCTTTTATATAGACCTTAGTGGTCCCCTAATACTGTATCTGAAGTCTCTTTTATATAGACCTTAGTGGTTATTTTTGTGTCAAAATGTTAACTATATCTGCATTTGTGTATCATTATTCAACAACTGAAACGTCTCAGGAACCAGTTTTTAAGGTCTTTGGGTATTGATGTATGTAGCCATGTAGCCAAACACATTTTGGGAAAATAAATCCAGTTAAATAGAGAGAACAGTTGTTGTTAAACCAGGAGTTTCTTTATTCCGATGGACATACAGCTCTATGGGTCTGCACCTCGCTGTGTGAAGCTCCCAGAATATGAAAATGATTTAAACTCCACACGACGCCCCAGTGTGCTCGCAGACACAAACACACCGAAAAAAACAACACAGTGATTTATTAGCAACTAAGAATTATTTCTTCCTCGAAAACAAACTCAAAGCTTCTTGTGCTGTTGAGTTTATTGTACTTTGCGCAGTGATTTACATTTTTTTCAACCAGGACCTTGTTTTCCCCATGTTTCTGTGTCTAGGTGACTGATGGGAACAACAATCTTTGTCGGTACTCAGAGAAACAAGCTACAATGTGAGTTAACAGGGCAATAGTGCAGCTTGTAGGCTATTTACGTTCACAAAATTGCTTGTTTTGCCGCAGACAGGCTCAGAATAATATTCCAAGTGTCTGACAACATTATGGAAAGGATGTTTAAGGAGGTCGACCTTTCTGTTAAAGAGGAAGATCCTTTTTTTAAACATTTAAAACATCCGCAAGAATTTTTTTTTTTAAAGGACTATCTCTGTCGGGACAGGAGGAGAGGACAGGAGAGGAGGGAAGGACAGGAGGGGAGGAGAGGAGGGAAGGAGAGGAGAGGAAGAGAGGAGAGGAGAGGAGAGAGGAGGAGAGGAGGGAAGGAGAGGAGAGGAGGTGAGGGGAGGAGAGGAGGTGAGGGGAGGAGAGGAGGTGAGGGGAGGAGAGGAGAGGAGGAGAGGGAAGGAGAGGAGAGGAGATGAGGGGAGGGGAAGAGAGGAGGTGAGAGGAGGAGAGGAGAGGAGAGGAGGAGAGGGGAGGAGATGAGGGGAGGGGAGGAGAGGAGAGTAGGGAAGGAGAGGAAAGGAGGGAAGGAGAGGAGGAGAGGGAAGGAGAGAAGAGGAGATGAGGGGAGGGGAGGAGAGGGGAGGAGGGAAGAAGAGGAGAGAAGGGGGGAGGAGAGGAGGAGTGTCTGTCGGCAGGTGTGCTGCAGGTAGAAGTGCTAGCTCAGGGAAACACATTCAGCCGCTCGTTTGTCATGAAGAGAAACACACACACACACACACACACACACACAGACAGAGAGACAGACACACACACACACACACACACACACACACACACAGACAGACAGACAGACAGACACACACACACACACACACGTCGTGTTCACAAACCAGGTCGTCTGCAGAAATGTAATTTTAAAGAGGAAGAGCTTCCAGAGAAAAAGCAGAGGGGCAAATATATGGCATCACTGCAGCTTCATATATGAAAATATATACATAGACACACACACACACACACACACACACACACACACATATACACGCACACACACAGACACACAGAAACACACAGGAAAACACACACATGCACACACACACACAGAGACACACACAGACACACACACACACACACACACACACACACACACACACACAGACAGACACACTGAAACACACAGGAAAACACACACATGCACACACACACACAGAGACACACACACACACACACACACACACACACACACACACACACAGACAGACAGACACACACACACACACACACAGGAAAACACACACACAGATACACTCACAGACAGACACACACACACACACACACACACACACACACACACACACAGGAAAACACACACATGCACACACACACACAGACACACACAGAGAGACACACACACACACACAGACACACACACACACACACACACAGGAAAACACACACACATATACACACACACACACACACAGAAAAACACACACACACACACACACACACAGGAAAACACACACATGCACACACACACACACACAGAGACACACACACACACACACACACAGGAAAACACACACACAGATACACTCACAGACACACACACACACACACACACACGAGACACACACAC
Organism: Perca flavescens; assembly: GCF_004354835.1. Classification (NCBI taxonomy): domain Eukaryota; kingdom Metazoa; phylum Chordata; class Actinopteri; order Perciformes; family Percidae; genus Perca; species Perca flavescens. Next base: position 25,452,009 of record NC_041352.1, read on the forward strand.
ACACGTCATTAGCTGTGTGTTGTTGTTTAAAATGAAATTATGGAAATTATTATTATGAAAATTAGGAAACTGTATGTGTGTGTGTGTGTGTGTGTGTGTGTGTGTCTGTGTGTGTGTGTGTGTGTGTGTGTGTGTGTGTGTGTGTGTGTGTGTGTGTGTGTGTGTGTGTGTGTGAGATAGGTCTACTAACAGTTGATCCTTTCCCCTGCCCCGGGGCCTTCTGGGTATTAGTGTAACATGCAACGACGACAACAAGGTCTACCATCCTCCCTGGCGACTGTTTCCAAGACGATGGTCCCCTGCTCTTGTCTCCTCCATCTTCCTCCCTTCCCCGTCTGCCTTCTTTTCCTTTTTCATCCCTTCTTCTCTCCCACTCCCCCCTCTCTTCTTGCCTTTTAAAAAAATAAAATCCTTTCTTTTCTTTCTTCATGTCCTGTCCCATGTGCTCTCCCTTGTCTTCTTCATCCGTCCATCTATCCTTCCATTCTACTTTCTGTTCTTCCTCCCTCTCTCCATTCCCTCGCTGACCTTTACGAGGGGTGACACTCGGCCTTGTAGCAAAATGTTGCAACAAAAAAACAGAATCATAAACACACATATGAATGCATGGATGCCTTCACACACACACACAAACACACACACACACACACACACACACACACACACACACACACACACACACACACACACAGCTGGGCACAATGAGGCTATTCCAATGCGGATAAATCACCTGAATGGGAAAGGTTCGGGCATCATGAGACACACACACACACACACACACACACACACACACACACACACACACACACACACACACACACACACACACCCGCATGTGTATGGTAAGATAGGAGGTAATAAGAGGTTGTTGACAACGTGTGTGTGTGTGTGTGTGTTTGTGTGTGTGTAAAGGCTGTCTGGCCTATCAAGCTCGTTATTAAATATCCATGAGACCATTAAGCTAAATAGATGAATGAGACTCTATTATTGCTGTGCATACACACACAAACACACACACACACACACACACACACTGAAACACATAATTGTATAGAAACCTATTAAATAAGTTGAATCATTTAGCATTGCCTAAAAGACCCCCCCTTTCAAAATAAAAGACATCCCTCCACACTAATTATATTGAAACTGTGCAAAATTACCCAAATTCCTGAGTTTAAAGGTGCCCTGCCACACGTATTTCATGACTTTGGGGTAATGTCTGAAGTTCTACCATGGACTCTGTAACATTTTTTGTGGATAAAATGCCTTGGTTACCTTGTTTCAAGCCATTCTAGCGCGGTATAGAAAGCCTGCAGGAAGACTCAGCTCGATTTCTGCCAGTTCTCATTGATATTAAACAAGCTAAGCTGTTTGACTCTGATTGGCTAACAGCTAGCCAATGAGAGCCTGGCTGTCAGAATCCTTTATCCAGCCCAACTGGGCGAGCTCATGAATAGTAATGAGCTCAGGCACCATGATGTCAGACTGACCAGCTTTTGTGATTGTTCTGATTTCTCTGCTTATTTCTGTTCAGTGGCTAGAGCTGACAGAGGAGGAAGCAGTTCATTTTCACATTCACCACATAACACACACACACACACACACACACACATATATGGACCTGACAGATTTCAAAATATATAAGGAAAAATGTTTTTTGTATGGCAGGGCACCTTTAACTTCCCTTAGAAAGGAATGTACAGACGGCTTTCAACCATAGGTGATATCAATGTCATTTCAGTGTGGCCCAAAAAATTGCCCACGATTAAAATAGAGTTAATGTAGCCCACTGGTAGCCTTTGGTTGGGGAGAACTGATGTTGTGATGTCTGTCTGTCTGTCTGTCTTAAAGTCCAGATATCAAATGACTGCTGGGCAGTTTTCCAAAAAACTCAGTGTAAACATTCCTGATATAATGCATAAAAACATTATGTAGTTTGTTGATGTCCTGACTTTTTCTCCAGCAGCATATGTAAATGACCCCATGAACCATTTGTGCACATACAGTGCTAAGCATAAGTGAATACACCCATGCTAAAGTTGACTAAAAAGAGGAATAAAAAAAAAAAAACATCTTTTGGAAATTGATCTTAATGCCTTAATTAAAAAAAATGAGGAAAAATCCAACCTTTAGGGACACCAATTTTATTGGTGAATGAATAATGTATCGTAAACAAATAAATGTTCTTCCTTGGTTTTATTTTAGTTAGCCAGTCAGAAGCAGAGTATGAGGGTGTGAGATGTTTGCGTAATAATACGAAGCGACCATGATAGCGGAGTTCAATTCCCAGGAAAAATAAAAGACTTTCACTGTGTTTTAATCCTAAACCACCATCTTTTTCCAAAACTTAACTAGTCATTCTTTGTGCCTAAACTTAGCTTTCCGTCGCAGCATGTGATGCTCAGTTATCGTCGGCTAAACTCTCATGTAACTGGAAACATGAGCGGCTCGCTGGTGTTTTCTTCATGTTGAACAAGCCTAATCACTTACACACACACACACACACACACACACACACACACACACACACACACACACACACACACACACACACACACACACACACACACACACACACACACACACACACACGAGCACTCATCTTGCCGGAGAAAAGGAGAGGAAAGATTTCCTTTCTTCTGATTACCATCTGTCATCTCATTTTACACTGTACAGCCCCCCCACACACACAGAGACACGCATGCGCGCACGCACACACACACACACACACACACACCCCCCCCCACACACACACACACACCCCCCCCACACACACACACCCCCCCCACACACACACACAGCTCATTTTACCCGCCTTACTATAAAATGTACCCCCCTGAGCAGCATGAACACGTCACATTTCTTCACCTCTAAGCGCATCAATCAATCAGTCGTGTGTGTGTGTGTGTGTGTGTGTGTGTGTGTGTGTGTGTGTGTGTGTGTGTGTGTGTGTGTGTGTCCGTCCTAATCAGAGGGATTCAGATCAGACAGGAGGCGGTAACTGGAGAAGAGAAAGTACCCTTATCTGATGGTCACACACACACACACACACACACACACACACACACACACACACACACACACACACACACACACGTATACACACACACACGTATACACACACACAGCTTTCTAACAAAAGCATTAACATCCTTTGTAAATGACCCACAGAAACACAAACCAAAACGGGGGCAGCTGTAATTCAAAATATCTCATTCTAGGCGTGCTGGTCTTGCAGCGAGGTGTGTTCAGGTGCATTCTGGGCGTGCTGGTCTTACAGGGAGGTGTGTTCAGGTGCATTCTGGGCGTGCTGGTCTTACAGGGAGGTGTGTTCAGGTGCATTCTGGGTGTGCTGGTCTTGCAGCGAGGTGTGTTCAGGTGCATTCTGGGCGTGCTGGTCTTACAGGGAGGTGTGTTTAGGTACATTCTGGGCGTGCTGGTCTTACAAGGAGGTGTGTTCAGGTGCCTTCTGGGCGTGCTGGTCTTACAGGGAGGTGTGTTCAGGTGCATTCTGGGCGTGCTGGTCTTACAGGGAGGTGTGTTCAGGTGCATTCTGGGAGTATTGCTATCTTGAGGCAGCGGGAAGTGATCGCACCATTGACCAACAAAAACCTGGTATAAAGTCAATAACGCAGCATTTCATTGTTATTTTAACAGAGCATTAGTAAAATGCTCCTAGGCTCGTGCACAGCGCGCACACACTATGCTTGTTACACACACAGGGACACACAGCAGCACACACACACACACACACACACACACACACACACACACACACACAGGGACACACAGCAGCACACACATGTAGAAGATTACTAATACAAATATTACGGTGCAAATCCTCCATCATAACAGCAATGCTCCAAGGTGTTTTCTGTAAGTGAGTGTGTGTGTGTGTGTGTGTGTGTGTGTGCGTTTTCTGTAAGTGAGTGTGTGTGTGTGTGTGCGTTTTCTGTGAGCGAATGTGTGTGTGTGTGTGTGTGTGTTTTCTGTGAGTGTGTGTGTGTGTGTGTGTGTGTGTGTGTGTGTTTTTTTTGAGTGTAAGTCTGTGTGTTTTATGTAAGTGTGTGTGTGTGTGTGTAAGTGTGTCTTCTGAGTGCGTTTTCTGTGAGTGTGTGTTTGTGTGTGCTTTCTGTAAGTGAGTATGTGTGTGTGTTTTTTGTGTGTGGGTGTGTGTGTTTTCTGTGAGTGTGTGTTTTCTGTGAGTGTTAGTCAGTGTGTATGTGTGTGTTTTCTGTGTGTGTGTGCGTGTGTGTATGTGTGTGTTTTCTGTGAGTGTGTTTGTTTTTTGTGTGTGAGTGTGTATGTGTGTGTTTTCTGTAAGTGCGTGCGTATGTGTGTGTTTTTTCTGTGAGTGAGTGTGTTTGTTTTCTGTGTGTGAGTGTGTGTGTGTGTATGTGTGTGTTTTCTGTAAGTGCGTGCGTATGTGTGTGTTTTTTCTGTGAGTGAGTGTGTTTGTTTTCTGTGTGTGAGTGTGTGTGTGTGTATGTGTGTGTTTTCTGTGAGTGTTTGTTTTCTGTGTGTGTGTGCGTATGTGTGTGTTTTCTGTGAGTGTGTTTGTTTTTTGTGTGTGAGTGTGTATGTGTATGTGTGTGTTTTCTGTGAGTGCGTGCGTATATGTGTGTTTTTTCTGTGAGTGAGTGTGTGTGTGTGTATGTGTGTGTTTTCTGTGAGTGAGTGTGTTTGTTTTCTATGTGTGAGTGTGTGTTTTCTGTCCTCAGGGGGTTAAAAAGACAATTCACACGAGGTAAATTACTGTAATAAGTTTTGAGAACCTCTCCTATGTTTGAAGCACATTCGTATCATTCATCAGCCCTTACACGGGTCAAAGGTCACTCACCACCAGGTTCCCGATGACCATGACCAGCATGAAGACCAGGATGCAGAGCGGCTGACCCGCCACCTCCATGCAGTCCCACATGGTCTCGATCCACTCGCCGCACAGCACTCGAAACACGATGAGGAACGAGTGGAAGAAGTCCTTCATGTGCCAGCGAGGGAGAGTGCAGTCCTTCGAGATCTTACACACACAGTCCTGTTGGGAGGAACCAGAGATACTTTCACAAAATGTAACTAAGTAAGGTCTATATAAAAGAGACTTCAGATACAGTATTAGGGGACCACTAAGGTCTATATAAAAGAGACTTCAGATACAGTATTAGGGGACCACTAAGGTCTATATAAAAGAGACTTCAGATACAGTATTAGGGGACCACTAAGGTCTATATAAAAGAGACTTCAGATACAGTATTAGGGGACCACTAAGGTCTATATAAAAGAGACTTCAGATACAGTATTAGGGGACCACTAAGGTCTATATAAAAGAGACTTCAGATACAGTATTAGGGGACCACTAAGGTCTATATAAAAGAGACTTCAGATACAGTATTAGGGGACCACTAAGGTCTATATAAAAAGACTTCAGATACAGTATTAGGGGACCACTAAGGTCTATATATAAAAGAGACTTCAGATACAGTATTAGGGGACCACTAAGATCTATATAAAAGAGACTTCAGATACAGTATTAGGGGACCACTAAGGTCTATATAAAAGAGACTTCAGATACAGTATTAGGGGACCACTAAGGTCTATATAAAAGAGACTTCAGATACAGTATTAGGGGACCACTAAGGTCTATATAAAAGAGACTTCAGATACAGTATTAGGGGACCACTAAGGTCTATATAAAAGAGACTTCAGATACAGTATTAGGGGACCACTAAGGTCTATATAAAAGAGACTTCAGATACAGTATTAGGGGACCACTAAGGTCTATATAAAAGAGACTTCAGATACAGTATTAGGGGACCACTAAGGTCTATATAAAAGAGACTTCAGATACAGTATTAGGGGACCACTAAGGTCTATATAAAAGAGACTTCAGATACAGTATTAGGGGACCACTAAGGTCTATATAAAAGAGACTTCAGATACAGTATTAGGGGACCACTAAGGTCTATATAAAAAGACTTCAGATACAGTATTAGGGGACCACTAAGGTCTATATAAAAGAGACTTCAGATACAGTATTAGGGGACCACTAAGGTCTATATAAAAGAGACTTCAGATACAGTATTAGGGGACCACTAAGGTCTATATAAAAGAGACTTCAGATACAGTATTAGGGGACCACTAAGGTCTATATAAAAGAGACTTCAGATACAGTATTAGGGGACCACTAAGGTCTATATAAAAGAGACTTCAGATACAGTATTAGGGGACCACTAAGGTCTATATAAAAGAGACTTCAGATACAGTATTAGGGGACCACTAAGGTCTATATAAAAGAGACTTCAGATACAGTATTAGGGGACCACTAAGGTCTATATAAAAGAGACTTCAGATACAGTATTAGGGGACCACTAAGGTCTATATAAAAGAGACTTCAGATACAGTATTAGGGGACCACTAAGGTCTATATAAAAGAGACTTCAGATACAGTATTAGGGGACCACTAAGGTCTATATAAAAGAGACTTCAGATACAGTATTAGGGGACCACTAAGGTCTATATAAAAGAGACTTCAGATACAGTATTAGGGGACCACTAAGGTCTATATAAAAGAGACTTCAGATACAGTATTAGGGGACCACTAAGGTCTATATAAAAGAGACTTCAGATACAGTATTAGGGGACCACTAAGGTCTATATAAAAGAGACTTCAGATACAGTATTAGGGGACCACTAAGGTCTATATAAAAGAGACTTCAGATACAGTATTAGGGGACCACTAAGGTCTATATAAAAGAGACTTCAGATACAGTATTAGGGGACCACTAAGGTCTATATAAAAGAGACTTCAGATACAGTATTAGGGGACCACTAAGGTCTATATAAAAGAGACTTCAGATACAGTATTAGGGGACCACTAAGGTCTATATAAAAGAGACTTCAGATACAGTATTAGGGGACCACTAAGGTCTATATAAAAGAGACTTCAGATACAGTATTAGGGGACCACTAAGGTCTATATAAAAGAGACTTCAGATACAGTATTAGGGGACCACTAAGGTCTATATAAAAGAGACTTCAGATACAGTATTAGGGGACCACTAAGGTCTATATAAAAGAGACTTCAGATACAGTATTAGGGGACCACTAAGGTCTATATAAAAGAGACTTCAGATACAGTATTAGGGGACCACTAAGGTCTATATAAAAGAGACTTCAGATACAGTATTAGGGGACCACTAAGGTCTATATAAAAGAGACTTCAGATACAGTATTAGGGGACCACTAAGGTCTATATAAAAGAGACTTCAGATACAGTATTAGGGGACCACTAAGGTCTATATAAAAGAGACTTCAGATACAGTATTAGGGGACCACTAAGGTCTATATAAAAGAGACTTCAGATACAGTATTAGGGGACCACTAAGGTCTATATAAAAGAGACTTCAGATACAGTATTAGGGGACCACTAAGGTCTATATAAAAGAGACTTCAGATACAGTATTAGGGGACCACTAAGGTCTATATAAAAGAGACTTCAGATACAGTATTAGGGGACCACTAAGGTCTATATAAAAGAGACTTCAGATACAGTATTAGGGGACCACTAAGGTCTATATAAAAGAGACTTCAGATACAGTATTAGGGGACCACTAAGGTCTATATAAAAGAGACTTCAGATACAGTATTAGGGGACCACTAAGGTCTATATAAAAGAGACTTCAGATACAGTATTAGGGGACCACTAAGGTCTATATAAAAGAGACTTCAGATACAGTATTAGGGGACCACTAAGGTCTATATAAAAGAGACTTCAGATACAGTATTAGGGGACCACTAAGGTCTATATAAAAGAGACTTCAGATACAGTATTAGGGGACCACTAAGGGTTATATAAAAGCATCCAAAGAGCACCATGTCATGGGACCTTTAAAGTGTGGTATTAGTACTTTTACTTAAGTAAAAGGGTCTGAATACTTCTTCCAGCGCTGCAAAAACCTACATGTTCAGATCCAAGCCCGTAAGTGTCTCGGTGAGAGTTACCTGGTAGTTTTTACCAAACAGCTGCATGCCGACCACGGCGAAGATGAAGACGATGATGGCGAGGACGAGCGTCAGGTTTCCCAGAGCGCCCATGGAGTTCCCGATGATCTTGATCAGGGTGTTGAGGGTCGGCCACGAGCGGGCCAGCTTGAACACACGAAGCTGGAAGCAGAGAGACACACCGGAAGAGACATTTCAGAATAAAAGGTCACCTTTTAAAGTGGCCATATTATGCTCATTTTCAGGTATATAATTGTGATTTGAGATCGTACCAGTATAGGTTTACATGGTTTAATTTTCAAAAAACACTATATTTTTGTTGTACTGCCCATTGCTGCAGCTTCTCTTTTCACCCTGTGTGTTGAGCTATCTGTTTTAGCTACAGAGTGAGACCTCTCAACTTCTGTAACATCTTTGATGTCAGTCGCACATGCTCAGTAGCTAGGAAAGGATAACATGAGCTAGCTAGCTGTTTCTCCAACTGCAGTCAGTACAAGGCAGGATTAGGAATACCTGCAGAACAGGGACATGTAAGTAGTTATTTACAATTTATTTAGTATATTAGGGTGAATTAGTGTGTGTTGTAGCAGTGTTTAGCCATTGAGAATGAGCTAGCATGGTAGCGCTAGCATGCTAACGGTTAGCCCCCTTGGCGCCTCGTTTCGGCTAGTGACGTAAGAAAGCTGTGCAGATTTTGAACAGCTCTCTATTATAAAGAGACTTCAGATACAGTATTAGGGGACCACTAAGGTCTATATAAAAGAGACTTCAGATACAGTATTAGGGGACCACTAAGGTCTATATAAAAGAGACTTCAGATACAGTATTAGGGGACCACTAAGGTCTATATATAAGAGACTTCAGATACAGTATTAGGGGACCACTAAGGTCTATATAAAAGAGACTTCAGATACAGTATTAGGGGACCACTAAGGTCTATATAAAAGAGACTTCAGATACAGTATTAGAGGACCACTAAGGTCTATATAAAAGAGACTACAGATACAGTATTAGGGGACCACTAAGGTCTATATAAAAGAGACTTCAGATACAGTATTAGTGGACCACTAAGGTCTATATAAAAGAGACTTCAGATACAGTATTAGTGGACCACTAAGGCCTATATAAAAGAGACTTCAGATACAGTATTAGGGGACCACTAAGGCCTATATAAAAGAGACTTCAGATACAGTATTAGGGGACCACTAAGGTCTATATAAAAGAGACTTCAGATACAGTAATAGGGGACCACTAAGGTCTATATAAAAGAGACTTCAGATACAGTATTAGTGGACCACTAAGGCCTATATAAAAGAGACTTCAGATACAGTATTAGTGGACCACTAAGGCCTATAGGACCTAAAGACAAAAAAATTTTAAAGACAAAAATGTAGTGGTGAGTTGTCAATCATGTGCAGGTGTAAAGAAGCTATCCACATCTAAGAGTAGCAATTCAAGTCCTATGAAGCACCTGTTGAGGCAACACGCTTTGACAAAGCTAGTAGTAAAAGCGCCCAGCCCTACGGATGCTGAAGGCGCCCCCCCACGCAAACAACCAAAGCTAGATGTTACACGGACTTTCACTGCAGCCAATAAGCCAGGTAGAGCTGAGTAAATGGATTGCTGGGTATGTTGTCGATGACATGCATCCTCTGTCATCTGTCGAGTCAGTTGCCTTCAGGCAACTAATAAGCAAAACACCAGTGACAAATGGAGGTTCGGGGCAAATGTGCAGGAAGATGTTTTCCAGCTATTTCGACAGAGAATAAACTAAAATGCAGGTTGAGCTAAAAAAACAAAGTTAGTTTACAATATTTCATTGGGCTTAATGTGGTTATGTGACTGAGTATTAAAAGGGACTTTTGTACTACTGCTTGATTTGAAGGCCTGATGCCCTGTTATTTATAATAAATAGGTCAAAAAATTATGTTTATTGAGTTTGACTGTTCACTACTGTTCATATTTACATTTAAAAAATAGACATAAAAGTAACTTACTTTAAGTTACTTTCCCTAGTAACTAATTACTTTTGATATACAGTAATTGGTAAAGCAATTCAATTACTTCTAAAATAAGTAACTAGTAACTGTAACTGATTATTAATTTGCAGTAACTTGCCCAACATGGGAATATATGCAAAGTAATGTGCAGTAGTTTTATTTAGTTATGACATTGTGCAACATATTTGATTTGGTTCAATTTTTGTGTTGTGGATTATGTGTCAATATGCCTGTACTGTACAACTAATTGCCTCTCGGGGCCTGTCACTGCCCGATGTGAGTCGAGTGCAGATTTGAGTCACGCATGCGTCACTTTGCGACAAGTAGCCTCCAAAATGCTAACGGATTTTTGAGCTAACTTTAGCAATCAAACAATCATAGCTAAAACATTTTTGAAATGACTGTTAGCTACATGTTAGCAATCAAACACAAGAAAGGCTGTCACTTGAATGGCATTTTGAGCTAACGCACAGTCTATGAGCTAACGTTAGCAATCTAACAATCATAGATAGCAACGTTTTTTAAATGACTGGTAGCTACTGTGATTAAACAAACATGATTAATGGAAATATGATTTATGAAGGGCCCTTGACTGTGTTTTGGTGATTGTGGTG
>NC_041352.1:25463120-25480620 GCF_004354835.1 Perca flavescens
CATAATGCTAATGTTACTAGCTGCAGCTCTTCTTATGGTGCTGTTCGAGGGTTTCTTCCTAAGAGGGAGTTTTCCTCGCCACTGTCGAACTGCTTGCTCTTTCGGGAATTGTTGGGGCTTTGTAAATTATAGAGTGTGGTCTAGATCTAATCTGTAAAGTGTCTCGAGATAACTCTTGTTATGATTTGATACTATAAATAAAATTGAATTGAATTATGATGCTGCTGAACTTTTCTCATAAACTTGTAGCTGATGATCACATTATTATTAAGGGTGCAGTTATAGGCAGTCATTACAGGTAGCTGTTGGACTGTTTACATTTTCACTTTAAAAATACATACACAGGAAAACAACATTTAAACAAATAGCTAATATTTCTGCCTTGCCGCAGTAATTTATAACTATGAAGGTAAATATGGTGCAAAACGTGAGAGAAAATGGTCCACCTATTGAAAAATATTCACACAAAAGATTTCACAAATGTGTAGATTGATTTTTACAGATACAATGATAGCTGCAAACTTGTAATGCAACATTTACCCATCATTATTTAATATAAATAATAATAATATATAAAAATCAGTAAACGTTGCATTACAAATTTGCTACTGTCATTGTATCTATAGTAAAATAAATCTACACATTTGTGAATTAGTGTTATTACATTCAGATCACGGTTTTGAGAATGTTTTCTATGAGTGGCGATCTCAATTTCCAAGTTCAGATTTTTTATGTTCTCTGGAAGCTGGTCCAAAGATCGACACCATAGTGGTTAAAAGCTGCTTCCCCCTGTTTTGTTCTGACAGTAGGTTTCAGTAGTAGTTGCTTATGTTTTAATCTAAGGTGTCTTGGTTGAGAATGTTGTTGGAATATGTCATGCAGGTAGTTCCCATGGAAGGTCCCATCCCCTTTAGTGTCTTAAAAACTAACAGAAGAGCCTTAGAATCAATTCTGTATTAAATTGGGAGCCAGTGTAAGACTGGCGTAATATGATCTGTTCTTTTTGTTTTAGTAAGGATCCTGGCTGTACTATTCTGTACCATTTGGAGAGGTTTTAAAGTCTTTTTAGGGAGTCCAGCACATTGCAATAATCAATCCCACTAGAAATGAAAGTATGTATGATGTTTTCAAGATCCTCCTTTGAAATATATTCTTTTAGTTTATTGATATTTTTAAAATGAAGGTATAATGATTTTATGACTGTTTTAATGTGACTGCTAAAATTTAAGGATACCAAGGTTGTTTTTTTTACCACTTTCTTTGCTATTAAGCCCTTCCTTTAAAGCAAGGTAGAAAGTTTGCATCTTTCCTCCTCATTTCCAAAAACTACCATCTCAGTTTTATTTTTGTTAAGCTGGAGGAAGTTCTGTGACATCCAAGTATCTATTTCTTCAAGGCACTGTCAGAGAGTGTTAATGGGGTTATAGTCATTAGTAAAGATATGACAGGAGATAAATGTTTACAACAGAACTTAAATAGATCAAATTGAAACGTTATAGAGCATCAGGGTAATCTCATTTGGTAAACTATAAGATGGCAGCCATAAAATGTTGAGGATGTTTCATACATTGCATTGTTTGATGTGTGACAGTGCATGACAGGGTTTTCCCTGAGATTTCAGAGCGCTTAGGTGCAATGACGTCACACATTCATTTGCATATTGGTGATGTCATTAAACAGTTATTTTTGCAAAAAGCTTAGCCGAGTTGTTGTTGGTTGCAGCTAGGGAAAGATCATTAGAAGCAAAACTTGGAGGAGCTTGTCACTAAAATGAGAATAGCTTGTCCACCTTAAAGGTCAGCCCACGGTTGGTGAGTGAACCTTAGCTAAAGTTGTCGCTAGCTCTGTGCCGGGCTGGCTAACCGTTTCACTTTAAACCAGCAGGTAGCAAGCAGGACACGGAACTTGGCTTGGGTCTTGAGGAGTTATAGCAATTACCAACAGATATACTGTACACAGACTAAAATTCTACATTCACATCTATTATGCAAATGATTATTAACTTTATACTCACAAACACAAGTCCCTATCTTTTCACCTCTCTTTTCCACCACACACTATCTAATGTGTGGGCTGTACCTGGGGCTGCGTGTGCAACATGCATGGTGTGTGTGTGGTTGTGACACTGTTTGTGTCCATCATACAGCACGTGTCCAGAAGACAACAAGCAGGAGCCCCTCCTGTTCATCGGCTTCTATACAGTCTATGTTCGCAGTCCAGATGATGTCCAAATTGTTTTTTATGTTTATACGCTTTGGCCCTGCCCCTAAGCTCTATAATGGCAGAGATAACCCTGCATGAGACTCAGAAAGTTGGATTTATCAACAAAAATGCAGGTGGAATACTCGTACTATTGGGCCTTTGCCATGCAACACATCAACTTTCTGAGTCTCATGCCCCAAACCAACACTGATTTCCATGACAATATTTCCAAACAAACATTCTATAGCAGACATTTAATGTGTACCAGCAAAATGACCAAAAGAGATCATTAAGTGCAAATTCATATTACGAGTTGTCCTAATTATCACTTTACTGACCTGAAGAATTGAAAGGGCTGTCACGGTGACCATGAATGGTTGTCAAATCTTCTTCCTGCAAGTCATATCATATATCATATTAGTCACACATTTTAGCTGCATTTCTCCAGTTTATTAACAGTAGATTAGGCAGTACGTGTCACATGCACCATCAAAGAGGTAGTATAACACTGTATGTCCATATTTTCGATAAAAGGATGTTTTTTTTTTATATGGGAAAACATATTTATCTCTCTGGAGAAAATAGTTCCCCAGCCACCTCTCCTTCTGTAGTCACCACTCCTTCTCACTCAACACCCCACCCCACACACAGCACTATCTGATTCTGACTATAAGACACATGTTGCAGCACACTTCATTTCAGCTCAGTATCAGTGCATTTAACATGATTGCAGCCATCTCTCTTGATTTATACTTTTGTTTAAACCCCCCTCCACCCCACACACACACATACGTATGGTAAAGTTGCAAAATGGCGACAGGTCACGGCATGTGCATCACGTTACTAAATGGCTGACCTGGTCCTGAGAACCACACCTGCTACTGTCCTAAACTAAGGTTTCCATTTGACACGACAATGGCACAATTTACTGTAAACTAAGATGGTGTTGGTTTATAAACTGTAATGTTAGCTGCCATTAAACTAGCTAGCATTAACTTATTTGGCTGACAAGATATAAGTTAGCCTTCTAACATTTTACTTTCAAATTAATCTATAAGAGTTGGTTTACATGTGATAACAGTACAAATCTATTTTAAACAGAATTGTAAATGGTTTAAATGGCAGTAAAATCAATTTTAGACTCACCATCTCTCCCCGATCCATGACTCCAGCCTGCTCTCGTCCATGCAGTGAAGATCTGACGCAGAGTTCACAGCTTACGTGAGGGGAGGGGCTGGACACCATGGGGACTCCGGCACACACACTTGCCACATGGCCGGAGTGGGGGATGGGCGTGGTCGGGATGGGGACTTGAACATGACATAATGTGTGTAACAGTGTTTTCTTTTAAACGCGTCAGTAGCTCAATTTGAGACAACAATCGAAACCAAACGAACCCTGAAACCTTTCAGCATATAAACAGACGAATGCTTTTGGCTTAACTTGAAATAAAAATAATTATTTTTTTAATTTATTATTAGTTAGTTTTTTTCCTCAAAATTAAGCCAATGAAAAGTGTACATACTAAATGGATACATTTTTCCTCATTAGCAAAAATTAATAATTATAATAAATATTCATAACATTCTTCAAAATATCTGTATATGCTTGTGCATGTCAGCGTGCTCTTATCTGTTCAGTTGATATTTGAGTTCACACCACGTCAAACTCACCTAATGTAAGGGGAGGGCCTGGACACGCAGGGGACCCTAAACACACACCTCATGTTCGCCACATGGTAAAGGCAGGGCCAGAGTGGGGGATGGGCGTGGTCAGGATGGGGACTTGAACATGACAGATTGTGTGTAACAGTGTTTTCTTTTAAATGTGGTAACATTAGCTCAATTTAAGACTACAATTTAAATCATACGCTACAAACCCTGAAAGTTTTTAGCATATAAGCAGACAAATATTTGGCATTATTTGAAATTAATTTCTTCATTATTAGTTTTTTTTTATACTAAATTAATACATTTTTCTCCCCATCAATACAAAATTAATTAATAATAATTATTATACATATTTTTATCTTACATGTACATAACATTCATCAAAATATATTTCATATATTGTAGTTCTGATTCTCAACTTTATAACGCAGCTCCCTCTCTTCAATCTCTCTCTAAATCGCTGCACCACAAACCCTGGTTGCAGCGCTCGTTGAGCCACCGTCTAAAACTGCAATTTCCACCAGCTGACAGTTTGTAAACAGAAATAAATGCATTATGGATCATTTTATTTCTATAGTTTGTAAGCTCACTCGACCAGCTGACTTCTGTTGAAACAGAAGACGTCTCTAACGTTTTAAAACCAGCCTCTGGAGTCTTGACCAGCTGAGTCGCAGCAACACCATTAGCTGGTTTGTAGACTGCTGAAACTGCAATGTTCTAAAACAGTTGTGTCTCGTTGCCAATCTTTGGTCTAAACTCTTCTATAATATATTAGAAACTTCCAATTTGATAAAGTCAGTGTTTATCAGACCACAAATGAGACAATTATTAGAACAACACAGAATCTCTCACTTGTTACTCAAAATTGTCATGAAAATATGAAATACCATAAGTATGTCAAAATACACTGAAAGGGGCCTTTAAGATGTCCTGTTTGATTTAGAATTTGAGTGAAAAAAAAATGTAATTGTGCTGAGAGAGCAAGCGAGCAATTCGGCAATTCTGAGAGGTGCATGATGCCAGGGGTAGAGCAGCGCCTAGTTGGGCGGCACTGCTCTCAATGGATTGGCCCGCGCAGAGCGATTTTGCCGGCTTTTATGTGTAGGCAGCTTTAAGCAGTCTGGACCATAGAAATTATATGGTTTTGAGTATTGTTATTAATACATGAGCTTAAAGTTTTCAGAATTGTATTCATAGTTCCCTTTAGGCCTTACAGCTTTTTTAAAGTTAATTACAAAAGTAACAATATATTCATCATTGTTAGCTTATACTATATTATCTATATGTAAATGAAATGTAGGGATAAGATGCAGATCTGAAGCAACATCAGAAGTATCCATGGTGAGAAAAAAAAGGGAGAATGGATGGCAAGCAATAAAGTTGAACTGCACCAAACCTTCAAATGAGCTTGAATATGAGGTATGATAGTCCAGCAATGAGGTGGCATAACTAAAATATCAAAACCATATTATAAAAAGGTTGCTCAAATCAAGCAAACTGATTTGTTCTGGTTCATAATAGTGATATAATAACAACCACATACAAAAGCTATAATTAGAATTCCTTTGAACAACAAGTATCACTCCAAGTTTGAGATACAACATTACACAAACTGATAGCTGGTGCAACGGACAAAAGCTGTTCATCTGCACACACACTGCCATGAAACAGAGTTGGTTGGCGAAGTATCTATATACTGTATATATTTAGAATATTTTCCCCGCTGTATTTTGCCATCAGACAGCCCTTTACTAAAAGGAATGGAAGTTGTTGTCTATGCTCTCTTGAAAGCCTTCTTCATTGATAAACACAGCAATTTTAATCTAGCAGAAAACAGGAGTTGCTCTTCTACCACTGCGGCCAGCAGTTAGTTGCTTGTCTAGTTCTGTCTCGATTGTTAAGTTAGTTTTTGTTATTGTGTGCCTTTTCATTAGCTTTATGTAAAAAAAAAAAGTCTGTGCTAGGCTAACATTATCTGCCCTGCTATATATTGTGCCTTTATCACAACATACTATGGCCTGTTGTAAGCTATTACTTAAGTATTAAAATATCTTAATCATCTCTTAAATAATTATAAATATAATGAACACATATTTAATGCATTAGTCTTTATTGAAAATGTATAGCATAAAATAACGTGAGGTTTTGTTTGGAAATAACCTCAAACTGAATTCATGCCAAACTGTCTGTTCCTCTGGGCCTCTCTGCTTCAGAGGTCACAACCAGGTCAGTTGAGACATTGGGTGGGGGAGGGAGGACTGCAATCTGCACCTGCACTACTGCTGCATTCAAGGGAATATGGAAATTGCAATTTTACTGACCCTGACTGGTCATGTTTTTACTAAAATGGAGGACTGCAGATTTTTTTTTTGCAGTTATTTTAAGACAATTTAGCTCTTGCTGAGTAATTCAATGCATCCTCTGACCTGGATGACTGAGAACACACTTTAAATTATGGATTTGACTTTTCTGTTTGTGAAATTTACCTCAACATGAAGACCCATAGTTCTGTAATATCCAGGCACACCTGAACACACAGTTAGAAACATGCTTGTTTGTTTAAACCTAAACAGCCCAAGTTATGAAGGATACAGATGCAGCAGCATGATTAATCCATGTGAAACATATTACATTTTTTAGCAAACTAGGTTGGGCTGAGTGTAAAAAAAAAAGAAAATCTGGGCTAGGGTAAGTAATGATCTTATCAAACAGAATATACAGATTTCTTTGTAAGCAATAGCAATAGCAGGGCTTAAGGGTTATAAGGGGTTTGTGGACTACAGATGAAAATTAGCCGGTACGGCTAAATCTGGCACATTTACATGTTGGACATTGTACTCATGTTGATTTTAAATAAAGAAATCTATATATATTATATATATACATACAGTTATTTGTTAATGAGGGGGGAAACATAGATATGGTAGCTTTCAACCAATGAATGATTTATGAAACTGGATAATGCAGCTGAGTCTGGCCAAGTCCTGAGTCCTGTTTAACCTTACCAGAAGCAGGAAGTATGCTCTTTCAGCCTTTTGCAGTGGTGTTGATTTTTGCATCCCACTTCAGATCCTGGGATATTGTGTATTCTTGAATGTGTGTCCCAGTGGTGACTACTGAGCCAAGAATGTTAAAGAGGATAGGTAAAGGTCCCAACTTTTCCAAACTTAAATATATTACAGAAGTTATAATTACGAAATAGGCTATATATATTGATGACTACCTTTTATTTTTGCTCTCTATCAAAAGAAAAATATGTTGTATGCTGTAAATCAAGGCCCAAACGCACTGAAAGCGATAATTGACGCAGTTCTTTTGACCTGCCTTATTTGACCTGCCTCATTTGATGCTTCCATGGCGCACTGCAGGCATCAGATTTTAAGCGCCAACACCACAGAACCAGCAGTATTGTAGAAAAGGTCGCTATTTAGGCAAAGGTTTTGTATGTTACAGATCCCCCCATCAGTAGAGGCATTGTACTTTTTGTGCCACAACGGACATTTAATTTTTTATATTAAGAAATATTTAAGTTGCATTCATTCAATTTCACTTTTTTTATAATGACTATAAGCTACAGAACAAGTTTATAGTCCAGATTATGGATACATGACCACTGCATCAATCCTTCCCATTTTTTCAGCTCATTTGTAAATGCCATCACAATGATTACTGGGCTTTTAAGAGAAACTTTCACTCAGTTGCCGTGACATTTTTGAATGGTTTAGGTGCACAGAAGTATGAGCTTGATTCACACAATCATAAACATCCCCTCGTGTTTCACCATCAACAAAAATAAATAGAAGGCTGTTTGTAGAGCGGATCTGTGTGGCGTATACACACAACTATCATGCTGCTCTCACAGCTGGTGTGGCCAGTTTCATAGCAATAAACTATGATCACAGTCAGTGAGACAGCTAACAGACTAGAGTAGACTAACGCTTTTGTTGCGTATTGGCCATTTAAAACCTTGGGTGTACTTCAAAACGCGCGTGTCAGGTGCTTTTAGTGCATTTGGAACTTTAAGCTCAAACTTTTGCCACGGAAGCTACTGTATTAGAAGGATACTCCTGAAAATTTAAAGAGTGCTGGAATGTGGAACGTCTGATACTTGTAGAATGGGATTATTATCTTCGAACCTTTGCCTATCGTCTTTAAGGGCAGATGGAGGGTGCTCAGGGGGGGCTCTTCCTGAAGTCCGCAATCATCTCCAATGTCTGAGCATTTAGTTACAGGTTGTTGTGGCTGCACCAGGATGCCAGCTGCCATCATGTCTGTAAGCTGACACATCATTGTTGGATATAAGCTTTACAGGGGGTCCTGGAGGGGCAGTCAGTAGTGTATAGAGTAAAGCAGGGGGAGAGCACACTGCACTGTAGGGCTCCAGTGCAGAGAGACATGGTCAGTGATATGTGTGCTTTCTGAGCCTAAAATGATGTTTCCTATTCGTATTTTGGAAATATGTGGCCAGATGGGAAACCCCATCTCCAGCATAACGGTTTTGGGTTAAATTCCCACTGCGATACATCAACCAATGTGTCCCTGAGCAAGACACTTAACCCCTAGTTGCTCCAGAGGCGTGCAACCTCTGACATATGTAGCAATTGGAAGTCACTTTGGAAAAAAAAGCGTCCTCTAAATGACATGTAATGTAATGGAACTGTAATCCACAAATCGAACCTTTGCAAGGTTACTAGGTCTGGTTATATAGTTATATTAGATGAATGAGGAAATGAAGATATTAGGCACAGGCGTTTGACATGATGAAGATGTTGCATGCATGGTTAGTAGCCTATATTACCAAGTTTCTAATGGTATGAAACAAAACTATGAAGAAATAACTGAGCAAGAACATTTAGAGATGCATCTGAAGGGCCAATATAGTGAGGTGTGTTTTTACAGTTTCATAACCATTTGTAAATAGATTCATTAATTCACTAGTATAGTTGATGGATCATCAGGATAAAAAACATTTTGAAAATCAGTAATCCTATCTTGATAATTTAGGTCTATAAACAGGTAACTGGCAAAGTAAATACAGTTATAGTATTATAACAGAAAGATAAACTAGCTATCTGCAATATAATTACAGTAAAATGTAACATTTAACTTAACTAAGGCAACAAGATTTGTTCATAATTCTCTTGTTATGTTAGACAATGAATAGCCTCATTTTAGTTACAATTGCAAATTAAACAAAAAGAAAAAAACACATTCTAGGAAATGTTTAAGCAGAGATAGCTTTTTCAAGTGGAATTGAATAGGCGGTTAAATTGATTTTATGTTAAACCACTAGATATTGATCAAATTGTAGGACTTTAATTTTAAGTATTCTGAGTTTGAGTTACTATGGCTGAGCTAACAGAAAGTTCAAATTGTATTATGCTGTAATACCATCTCCCACCAGGAGGGGCGCATCATTGACTGAGTTAAATTTTCATTATGCTGCAATACCATTTATTACCAGGAGGGGCGCATGTACGCAGAAAAGTTCACACACTTGCAATACCACCGTTTGCCAGTAGGATGTCAGCGTCTTACACACACACACATTTTTCTCATGAAAACCCCCCCAAAGAGGACTTTGGAGTTATTGATACTGGGCATATTAGGAAGCTGTTTTCTATGCTTTGAGAGGGGTCTGCCCGTGGGGACCCTGATTTTGGTCCCCACCGTGACACGAGTCCCCACCGTGTGAGTGTGTATTCCGGTCAAGGTCCTCATCGGTATAGAAATGCGAGTACACACACACACACACGCGCACACACACACACACACACACACACACACACCCACCCAAGTGCATTTTACAGTCTTTGTGGGGACCCGTCATTGACATAATGCATTCCCTAGCCCCTTACCCTAACCTTAACAATGAAAACGAAATGCCTAACCTTAACCCTTACCCTCACCTTAACCATCACAACTAAATGCCTAACCTTAACCCTTACCCTAACCTTAACCATCACAACTAAATGCCTAACCTTAACCCTTACCCTAACCTTAACCATCACAACTAAATGCCTAACCTTAACCCTTCCCCTCACCTTAACCATCACAACTAAATGCCTAACCTTAACCCTTACCCTCACCTTAACCATCACAACTAAATGCCTAACCTTAACCGTTACCCTAACCTTAACCATCACAACTAAATGCCTAACCTTAACCCTTACCCTCACCTTAACCATCACAACTAAATGCCTAACCCTAACCCTTACCCTCACCCTAACCGTAACCTAATTATAGCCCTAATCCTAAAACCAAGTCTTAACCCTCAAACAGCCCTTTACACTTGTCGGGGTCCAACATTTTGGCCCCACAAAGCTGTCCGGACCCCACAATGTATTCCCGGTTTTTGGCCCCCACAAATGTAGTTAAACAAGAAAACACACACACACTCACAAACTTTCCTTTTTCCGGGAGAGCTATGAACTCGGTGTGTATTTTTCCTCTCTGAATCCCAAGGTTTTACAAATTGGACAAAAGGGTTTGAGGCACTTTCACAGGTCTGAGGGTCCTTTCCCAAACTGTCTCGTTCTGCGTCACAAAAATCTAACCCCCTCCTGAACTCGCCTCAAGTTTGTTAAAGGACAAATCCGGCCCAAAATGAACCTAGGGGTTAATAACACATGAGTACATGACAGTACCGTTGACGTATACGAGCAGGCGCCATCTCTTATACGTCAACGGTACTGTCTTTATAAATTATCTTTTTAATAAACTGTCTGTACACTTACAAAGTTCTCAATTGATCGGTTTACATGTAGGGACCCTCGTTATGCTACCGTGGAAATGTGGTGCTATTTTGAGCCTTGTTAGTGGTGTAGAAATAGAAAAAATTATTTTTACTTAACCCTCTGCCCCGACGACTAGCGTTATAAGCGAATCAGCAGTTTGCGGTAGCTTGTTTCAAGCTACAAGGCTGTGTCCCAAACCGCCTACTTGTACACTTCAAACACTTAGTTTTAAGTATATCGTGTAGATCAGTCCTTCCAGAAAAATTAAAGAGTTTTTTTGTGATTGTTGCAGGCAAAAGTCCTTGGTTATGCGGCACGTTTTTTTAAAAAATGCGATGGAATATGCGGGATATTTATGCAATTTTATGCACATTTTTCAAAATGCGGCGATTATGAAATCATGCAAGCCCTGCATATTTTGCGCGAAAAATGTATTTGACTGATTATGCATTGAGTTATGCAATCGCATAATCACGTTTTTTCTGGAGGGACTGATAGATAACGCAAAAAGTCAGTGCATTGAAAGTACCAGGATGACCCCTAAAAACGGTCAAAAAGTTCAGTG
This sequence comes from Perca flavescens, assembly GCF_004354835.1. NCBI lineage: Eukaryota > Metazoa > Chordata > Actinopteri > Perciformes > Percidae > Perca > Perca flavescens. The sequence continues at coordinate 25,474,295 of NC_041352.1, forward strand.
TGGAACGATGGACTAAACGGGCGCCATCTTGACTACGCAGCAGAAAGGGGGAGGGACCAGAGACGTGGACCGGCAGCTGATTGGACGAACGCATCACGTGGGTCTGGCTTCTCCCGGATTTCACAACAGAGTTTAACGGGCGTCTCGTTCAGAATACGATCTCGAATTTTACTAAAATAGTTCACCGAAACGTGTTTCTGAAAACATTTTAAGAGAGAAATAGTCCGTGATGCAGTTGCTGAATCCGTCTTCATTTCAGATCGACAAAGGTCAGTTTAACAGATTTTCGTCAGATTCTGAGAGGCGGCGAGCCGAGCCGAGCTGACCAATCGTCATTTCCGGTGAGTGTTTTAACGTAAGCGTTCCTTTTGGGACGATACTGACCATCTAAAGTGGGCACTACGGCAGGAAGTGGTCAGTGACCATTAGCAGTGGACTGACGGAAGTGTGCGGAATGAGACACAGCCACAGACACATTAGATTAGCAGGACGGCCGACTCGGTACTAGGGTTGGGTACCGTTTGGATTTTTATGATTCCGATGCTGAACCGGTACTTTTAAAACGATTCCAATTCCTAAACATGATTCTTGAAAAACTGAAAAATTACATCAACGAAAGTCTCTTTTATAGAGTTTTTTTTAATTGAAAATGATTTAAATTCAACAATATATTAACGTTTTAAAGTACTTAAATATATAATAAGGCATTTTAAATGCACTAAAAGCTAGCTAGCTAACAATAGACTAGCAGAGCAAGTGTAATAGGTTTACTACTTGCACTGCGACCACATGCAGTGAACGGTTAATATGCTTTTACGTCCGTTTTGGTGAGCCCAGAGGGTAAAATATGCCATTTTAAAAGTAGCATTCATTTACGGTTGCTAGCTAACGGTAGACTACAGAGAAAGGGGGATATTTTTACGTCCTTTAAGGAGCGACAGAGGGAAAATATTTCAGTCGACACATTAAGTGGAACCGAAATAAGGAACCGAAATTTGCATTCAAATCTGGTCCGATTCCTACCGGTTGCGTAGGAACCAGTTCCATAGTGGAACCAGGTTTCGATACCCAACCCTACTCGGTACACGTGTTATTAACCCCTAGGTTCATTTTGGGCCGGATTTGTCCTTTAACTGCACAAATATGCTCGTAGCGAGGAGGTTAATGCTCTACACTCGGCTCTTAAAAGAAACGTTTCTAAGCTATTCAGAGGACTTGAAATCCAAATATCCCTCAAACTAATGAAGCTCAGCGCAAATTCCTTCAGGAAGACTTCTAATTACTGCAATCGTCACTATCTCTCGCTAAATCTTTTCAGCTGTTAAGTGGTGGTGTTCACTCTTCAGTAAACCAATCAGAATTGGCCACAAATCCATGATCCAATCACAGCATGACATCCTGCTTTAAATGTCTTCGCTCCTTGCTATCAGCTGGCTACTCAGGCAAACGTGCAACTAGGTCTGGACGATATGGAGAAAATCAAATATCACGATATTTTTGACCAAATACCTCGATATCGATACCGCAACGATATTGTAGTGTTGACTATTGGTGCTTTCACAAAATATTTACACAATAATATGTCTGTTTCTCTACCCCTTTAAATAGTTTAATGATGGAGTCTAATCCCCAAAGACTTTGCACATTTCATGTATGTCATATTATGCTTATTTACAATAAATATTTGCTTATCTGCTAAGAAGAAGTCTCTCCTGATTGAAGAGTTGAAATATAAACCATGAATTTATCTTTTGGATGAAGGCAGCGTAGTGCAGATGAATTGTCTTTGTTTCGGCATTAAAACAGGGTGCTGTGGGGCTTCAAGTCAAGGCCCAGGACTTGATTTGAAAATTAATGTTAACTGACAACTGTTTGTCCTGAGTCTGCAGTTGTTACGGTTACCTTTTGAACCCTGGACTGGTTCTGCTAGATTTTAATCTCCCTTTTATTTGCAGACTTACATAAACATGTCATATATTATTTCCAATTGGCATGTCACTATCCATGCTCTTAGACATATGTGATTGGGGGGTAAAATAGTCTGGCATTGACAGACATATCTCCATAGCGCTGTGGAGTAAAGTCTGGCTACACCTCAGATGCATTCTGGGATAGAATGCATCACAATGTAAAACACAATTTGGGAGTTCCTCTTTCTCATGTGTTGCCATGAGGCAGAGGAATGCCCTTCCCACATGACATATTTGATGTACAAATTCTCACACCTTCTCATGCCTAACAAAGAGTTGGTTGTTGAGTAAACAAGTTTGCTCACATCTATAAGATACTGTATGTATGTGTGTGTGTGTGTGTGTGTGTGTGTGTGTGTGTGTGTGTGTGTGTGTGTGTGTGTGTGTGTGTGTGTGTGTGTGTGTCCTTGTATGAATGAATATCTGGAGTTGCATGTACTCTAATGTGCCTAAAGCTGCAGCTGAACTCTTTCAGTGTGTGTGCTGGGAGGGGGGAGAAAGAGAGAGTGAGTGGGCTGATGGTGCCCCAGTTTTTACTAAACTGTTTGTTCTTAATTACTATGCACATCATGTCATTTATATATACAGTACAGGCCAAAAAGTTTGGACACACCTTCTCATTCAATGTGTTTCTTTATTTTCATGACTACATTGTAGATTATCACTCAAGGCATCAAATCTATGAATAAACACATATGTAATTATGTACTTAACAAAAAAGTGTGAAATAACTGAAAACATGTCTTATATTTTAGATTCTTCAAAGTAGCCACCCTTTGCTTTTTTTGATAACTCTGCAAACCCTTGGTGTTCTCTCAATGAGCTTCATGAGGTAGTCACCTGAAATGGTTTTACCTTCACAGGTGTGCTTTGTCAGGGTTAATTAGTGGAAGTTTTTCCCTTATTAATTAAAAAAGCAAAGGGTGGCTACTTTGAAGAATCTAAAATATAAGACATGTTTTCAGTTATTTCACACTTTTTTGTTAAGTACATAATTCCATATGTGTTCATTCATAGTTTTGATGCCTTCAGTGAGAATCTACAATGTAAATAGTCATGAAAATAAAAAGGAAACGCATTGAATGAGAAGGTGTGTCCAAACTTTTGGCCTGTACTGTATATATAGTTTTGTGATATATTTTTTTTTTATTTGTCATACCTGCCCAGGGACTACAGGTGGAAATTAGCAATTGTTGCTATAACCTGGCCCAAGACATATTCTATTGTTTAACAAGTTTAATGTTTATTTGTGCATTGTCCCGGTTTAAAAAATAAATCAATTTAAAAAAAAAAAAAGTTTGCATTTCTATTAACCAATCACAGCGGTCTTGGGCGGAGCTAAGATCCGGACGCAGCGATGGTGGCTCTGCTAAATAGTCTCAGGAAGGAGCTTGTTTTGAAGAAAACGTCACATACAATATTACAAACAGACACAATACAGTAACATGAGCTCTTTAAATTATCTGGATACATGGTTAAACCTCATTTAAGTATCTCTGTGTGTACTTTGTCCACAGCAATCCCACAAATTTGTCCCAAAAACGTCCCAGTTAGAGAGGAAATGCCCTAAACGTATTCTTTGTAAATCTTTACAATCATTCTTCGAAAGAACCGAGCAGGTCTGCCTCGTTGCACGAAACTAATTTACAAATTTTCTTCAAAACTTGTCAATTTTCAGCGTGTAGCTTGCTAGCTCGAAGTTTGTTGTTGTTTCCAAAGAGATTGTGGTTTGAGAAATACCACACACACAGAGAGAGAGAGACAGAGAGAGAGAGAGAGAGAGAAAGCAGATGAGAGGGACATCTGGAAATGTACTTCTCTTGATCCATACTAGGGGAGAATCACACGATTCCAACAGGAAGGGCAATGTTGCCAAAATAGGCAGTTTTGAAATGTGACTATTTCACTTCAACCCTCTGAGGTCTAAGCCGTTTTCACCATTCTTTCCATCCACCCATCCATCCAACCATCCATCCATCCATTAATCCATCCATCCATCCACTCCTCACTCCATCCATCCATCCATCCATCCATCGATCCACACATCCATCCATCCATCCATCTCTCCATCCATCCATCCACCCATCCATCCATCCATCCATCCATCCACCCATCCATCCACCCATCCATCGATCCACCCATCCATCCATCCATCCCTCCATCCATCCACCTATCCATCCTTCCACCCATCCATCCCACCCCCCAACCATCCTTCCATCCATCCACCCATCCTTCCATCCATCCATCCACTCATCCATCCCTCCCTCGATCCATCCATCCCTCCCTCCATCCACCCACGCACACATCTATCCATCCATCCACCCATCCATCCACCCACCCACTCACCCACCCACCCATCCATCCATCCATCCACTCACCCATCCATCCATCCATCCACAGATCGATCCATCCATCCATCCACCCATCAACCCATCCATCCACAGATCCATCCCTCCATCCATCCCTCCCTCCCTCCATCCATCCACTCATCCATCCACACACCCATCCATCCCCCTCTCTCTCTCTCTCTCTCTCTCTCTCTCTCTCTCTCTCTCTCCCCCTCCCTCCCTCCCCACCTTCCTTCCTCTATCCATCCCTGCACCCTATCCATCCATCCACCCTTCCACCCACCCATCCCTCCATCCTACCAGGTTTCCAATGCTCAGCATGCCGTTGAACTCGTCCGTCATGGGGTAGTGCTCCATGGCCATGAAGAGCGTGTTGAGGACGATACAAACAGTGATGGCCAGGTCCAGGAAGGGGTCCATCACCATGATCTTCACCAGCTGCTTTACCCTCAGCCAGCAGGGGGAGCACTCCCACACCAGGTACCGGTGGGCGAACACGTACCAGCACGGGTGGCACTTCTTATGGGCCTCCTCCAGCTCTGCATCGCACGGGACGAAAACAACACAAGAGGAAAGGAGTCGATTAAATCGCCCATATTCTGCTCATTTTCAGGTTCATAATTGTATTTTAAGGTTGTACCAGAATAGGTTTACATGGTTTAATTTTCAAAAAACACCATATTTTGGTTGTACTGCACAGCGCTCTCGCTCACTGGTGCAGATCGTCTTTTCACCTGGTTTCTGTTTTAGCTACAGAGTGAGACCTCTTTTCATCTTCTTCTTCTGTACTATCTTTGATTGCACTCGCACATGCTCAGTAGCTCAGATGTAGATCATGTCAGCTAGCTCCATAGACAGTAAAAGAAAGCCTGTTTCTCCAACTTCAGTCAGTTCCAAGGCAGGATCAGCTGGGAGACTTCTTCTAAACCAGGGAGCACATGGAAGTAGTTCTTTTGGAGATTATGGTGAACTAGTGTGTGTTGTAGCAGCGCTTTGCTATTGAGAACGACGTATTATTATGCGATCGCATAATCACGTTTTTCTGGAGGGACTGGCTAATAGTCCGCTAGGTAAGACAATAGGTTTGGTTCTGTAACTCGTGATACGTTAAAAGGATACGTTTCAGATTTTCTGGTTTGTCGTGATATTTCCGCACCAAGTCGTGTTAATGTTATGTCCGTGTCTTCGAATGTCAACAAATTATCGGTCAGCGTCGACGCTGATTGAAACGGGAATGAAGACGAAGCTGGTCCGAAGAGAAGAAGTAAATATAACAACCAAGTTAGCTGTTCAGCTAGCCTAGAAATCTAGACGCACCCAAGCGGTAGCAGATCTTATTTGCAGCCAGGGTCAGTCTAGCAACTCTCCGTTGGCTTGCGAGCTGGAAAAACCAAACTCTAGTCAGGCCAATCACATCGTGTATAGAGTCGGTGGGCGGGGCTTAACATAATGACGGCAGAGTTGCGACTCTGGGCGTATTGCTATCTTGAGGCAGCGGGAAGTGATCGCGCCATTGACCAACAAAAACCTGGTCTAAAGTAGAGATGGCCCGATACCATTTCTTGCTTCCGATACCTGAACTTGTGTATCGCCCGATACCGAGTACCGATCCGATACCAGTGTGTCCTATATTTTATCATGTTTTAACAACTGTATACTACTATCCCTGTATGGATGTGATATTATTTCTATCTTTGTGAAACATGAACAAACACAAACCATGAACGCCCCAGAACTTTCTTTTATTCTCCAGTTTGACAGTCAGTTATAACGGAAAAAGAACATAAATAAACTACTTTAACGTACATTTTCTTTAGGGATTTATTACGTGGTATCAGATCGGTGCATAAACTCCAGTACTTCCTGATACCGATACCAGCGTTTTAGGCAGTATCTCTAGTCTAAAGTCAATAACGCAGCAATTCATTGTTATTTTAACAGAGCATTAGTAAAATGCTCCTAGGCTCGTGCACAGCAGCACACACACATGCAGAAGATTACAAATAAA
>NC_041352.1:25483120-25495620 GCF_004354835.1 Perca flavescens
GTTGCTGATGCTCACCTTCCATGGCGTCAGTGAGGTAGCTGGCGGCGCTGAGCGCCCTCCCTCTCCGCTCCGAGTCTTGCGTGGACGACGGACGAGGTAACAGCATCGTACTGAGCTCCGTGGAGGACGTGGGGACCTGAGACACACACACACACACACACACACACACACACACACACACACACACACACACACACACACACACACACACACACACACACACACACACACACCACACACACACACACACACACACACACAGACACACACACACACGTTCTTTATAAGTAAGTGCTAAAACCAACACACAGAGGACAAACAGGCAGTAAAAGACAATAACAGACACAGTCTCGGTTCAGACATGAGCATGAGCCGTCATCCACTTATCTGTTACACACATTTATGTCGGGTCAAATGGGTCAAACACAGTGCAGTGATTTCCTTGTGTGTGTGTGTGTGTGTGTGTGTGTGTGTGTGTGTGTGTGTGTGTGTGTGTGTGCACTTTTCATCACCAGGGCAACAGATAGTCAAGTCAAGTCATTATATTTGTATAGCACATTTAAACGAACAATTGTTGACCCAAAGTGCTTTACAGGTAGAGCAGGGAAGGCAGAGACAATATGCCTTAAAAATACATAAATCGTATGTGCGAGGTACCATGAATATAAATAGGCAAAGAAAGAATTCATAATGTAACATAGAATAAAACAACAAAAGGAACAATGTTTGAGGCAAAAAAAAAAAAAAAAAAAAAAAATTAAAAGTAACAGAATAAAAATGCGTCTTTAGATTTGATTTAAAACTAGCAATTGTATTACATGATTTGATATGGGGTGGGAGGGAATTCGGGAGTACAGAGAAGGCTCGGTCAGATAAGCAGGTGATGACTGGTGTTCAATGAATCAGAGAAATCAGTGTGCCACCGCTGTGTGTGTGTGTGTGTGTGTGTGTGTGTGTGTGTGTGTGTGTGTGTGTGTGTGTGTGTGTGTGTGTGTGTGTCTTCGCCTCACTCAAGGACTGCTGGATAATTTCATGTGTCAGAAGTATGACGCCAGGAACACGGTGGCCCGAGAAGCGCGGTGAAGCGTAGATTCGTGACCGATCGGGCGCCTGGCTGTTCATACCAGACGCGCGTTTCTCCGCGCCGGTCACAAAGCGATCCTGTTCCTCTCCACTCTACAGTTCTGTCTCCTTTAGTGTGTGTCTGTCTGTCTGCCTGTCTGCCTGTGTCTCTGTCTGTCTGTATCTCTGTCTGTCTGTCTGTCTGCCTGTGTCTCTGTCTGCCTGTATCTCTGTCTGTCTGTCTGTCTGCCTGTGTCTCTGTCTGTCTGTCTGTCTGTCTGTCTGTCTGTCTGCCTGTGTCTCTGTCTGTCTGTGTCTCTGTCTGTCTGCCTGTATCTCTGTCTGTCTGTCTGCCTGTCTGTCTGTGTCTCTGTCTGTCTGTGTCTCTGTCTGTCTGCCTGTATCTCTGTCTGTCTGCCTGTGTCTCTGTCTGTCTGCCTGTGTCTCTGTCTGTCTGTGTCTCCGTCTGTCTCTGTCTGTCTGTCTGTCTGTCTGTCTGCCTTTGTCTCTGTGTCTGCCTGTGTCCCTGTCTGTCTGTCTGTCTGTCTGTGTCTCTGTCTGTCTGCCTGCCTGCTTGTCTGACTGCCTGTCTGCCGGTGTTTCTGCCTGTCTGCCTGTGTCTCTGTCTGTCTGCCTGCGTCTGTGTCTGTCTGTCTGCCTGCGTCTCTGTCTGTCTGCCTGTCTGCGTCTGTGTCTGTCTGTCTGTCTGCCTGCCTGTGTCTGTCTGTCTGCCTGCCTGTGTCTCTGTCTGTCTGTGTCTCTGCCTGCCTGCCTGTGTCTGTCTATCTGCCTGTCTGCCTGTGTGAGTCTGTCTTTCTGTCTGTCTGTCTGTCTGTCTATCTGCGTCTCTGTGTCTGCCTGTCTGTCTGCCTGTGTCTCTTTCTGTCTGTATGTCTGTTTGCCTATCTGCCTTTGTCTCTGTGTCTGCCTGTCTGTCTGCCTGTGTCCCTGTCTGTCTGTCTGTCTGTCTGTCTGCCTGCCTGCCTGTATATCTGTCTCTCTGTCTGTCTGCCTGCCTGTCTGTCTGCCTGTGTATCTGTCTGTCTGCCTGTCTCTCTGTGTGACTGATCACCTGCCTTGCCCTAAACACAGCTGAGAAGCCAAGACAGACATAAACCTGGGTGTTTTATTTTGAAATTTCTTTTATTTTGTAAAGTATCCAGCCCTGCTGTGTCCTTCCTGTGTTTGATTTCCTTCCTGGCTCGATACGTTCACTTGCGGCTCGTGGCCACTGTGTTTTTGGCGTGAGAGTTGAACCATCTAATACTAATTAGTCTCTCCAAAGCCCTTTAGTAAAGGGGTCTCTTTTAGGCCCAAGGACCCTAAATGCTACGAGAGCGACGAGCAGGAAGCCCCTACTACATATATTTTGTACAATGAAGTTGCTAAATATACAAGTGGTGCACGATATATCAGCCGGCGATATAATATCGGCCGATATGGTCATTGTTTTTTAACACATCGATATCGGTTCGATATCAGATTATATATAATTATATTAATATTAATTTCTGAAAATCTGATGACAGTCATACTTTGCACACAGGTAAAGGTGCCCAATATCAGTCATTTCGGAAAATAAATCACAAAAGTAAAAAAAAATAATATAATTCTTTATTTGATTATCATAAAAATTAGTTTTCTATACAGAGATATCGACATCGGTAAATATCGGTATCGGCCATAACAGCAATATTAAAACCGGTTATCGGTATCGGCCACAATTTTCACATCGGTGCATCACTAAAATATACTAGACTTATAATAACGTGTACATCACGTACCTTTTCATGGTGCCCTACGATACTACGTTAATTTTAAGTTGCAATAAAGTTGCTAAATATACTAGTGGTGCACGATATAGCGGCCGATATGGTCTTTTTTTTAACACATCGGTATCGGTTTGATGTCAGATTATATATAATTATATTAATATTAATTTTTTTTTCTGAAAAACATGATGAGTCATATTTTGCACACAGGTAAAGGTGCCCAATATCAGTCATTTCGGAAAATAAATCACAAAAGTAAAAAAAAAAGAAAAACTACAGAGGCTGACTCCAAAATCAGTCAATCCCCAAAGGTACAGTACAGGCCAAAAGTTTGGACACACCTTCTCATTCAATGCGTTTCCTTTTTATTTTCATGACTATTTACATTGTAGATTCTCACTGAAGGCATCAAAACTATGAATGAACACATATGGAATTATGTACTTAACAAAAAAGTGTGAAATAACTGAAAACATGTCTTATATTTTAGATTCTTCAAAGTAGCCACCCTTTGCTTTTTTATTAATAAGGGAAAATAATTCCACTAATTAACCCTGACAAAGCACACCTGTGAAGGTAAAACCATTTCAGGTGACTACCTCATGAAGCTCATTGAGAGAACACCAAGGGTTTGCAGAGTTATCAAAAAAAGCAAAGGGTGGCTACTTTGAGGAATCTAAAATATAAGACATGTTTTCAGTTATTTCACACTTTTTTGTTAAGTACATAATTCCATATGTGTTCATTCATAGTTTTGATGCCGTCAGTGAGAATCTACGATGCAAATAGTCATGAAAATAAAAAGGAAACGCATTGAATGAGAAGGTGTGTCCAAACTTTTGGCCTGTACTGTATGTTAAAATGTACAACTTTACAGCAGCGTTATAAATGTTTACAGCCTGGTACGAAAAAACAAGATTTTGGTCTCTACAGCTAAGTTTCCTGACCACTGTACAGAGGGGGTTGATTGTTTTTTTAACTCACCCAGATGAATTAGATTCAGGCTTAAAGTTATGCATAATTAAGCGTGTGGCGCTTATGAGAGAGGTGGCATGGCGTCCCAGGAGGCGAGCTTAAAGGGGTAAACTATTATATAGCATTTTCAGGTTCATTCTTGTATTTTGGGTTGTTACTAGGACTATGCTTTCATGTTAAAAAAAACACTTTCTTTCTCATCCTGCCCATGGCAGCTGCACCTGTATTTTCACCCTCTGTATGCAGTGGTGGTTCTACATCGAATTACAGCCCGGGCGAGATCGCCTTTAAATAGCAAATGTTCATCTTTGAAACTACCCACAGATTTGAAAATTTCTCTTGCTAATTACAGGGCCTAACGTTAGCCCAAATGATGGAAATAAATAACTAAAAAGCTCTTTACCGAGATGATCTGTAGATGAGGATTTGTTGTCTGTATATAATGTGTGTGTGTTTAATTATATTCGTGGGGTCCAAAATCCGGGAGTCCCACGAGTTTAAAGGGCTGTTTGAGGGTTAAGACTTGGTTTTAGGATTAGGGATAGAATGAGGTTATGGTTAGGGTGAGGGTAAGGGTTAAGGTTAGGCATTTAGTTGTGATGGTTAAGGTTAGGGTAAGGGTTAAGGTTAGGCATTTAGTTGTGATGGTTAAGGTTAGGGTAAGGGTTAAGGTTAGGCATTTAGTTGTGATGGTTAAGGTGAGGGTAAGGGGCTAGGGAATGCATTATGTCACTGACGGGTCCCCACAAAGATACTGCCACAAACCTGTGTGTGTGTGTGTGTGTGTGTGTGCATATATATATATATATGTGTATGTATATATTTGTATTTATGTATTTCTCCGAATGATTTGTGTATGCGACCGGAAAATCTACTTAAGTAAAAGTAAAAAGTACCTGATTTAAAATGTACTTTTAAGTATTAAAAGTCAAAGTACTTACATAACGATTTACTCTCTTAATCTCATTTCCAAACATATTTCCAAAAAGGTTGGTTAGTTGGTTAGTTTGCACGTTGGTCAGTGAGGGCGCTGTGTCTATGACCCGTGATTTACAAAGGGGGTGGTTCAGTTATTTTGATGCTGAGCTTCAACAGTATCTATACGATCCACTACCACAAACAAAGGCCTGGCTTTTAAAAAAAAGGTTCCTATCCTAACCAGCATAAAACGGAAATATGTTGTCAGAATCGCAATGCGGTTTGTTTTATTCATGGATGTATTTTAAGACGGTTTTATTTCCTTTTAAAAAGGTCTCATGGCATGAAAATATCACTTTATGAGGTTTTTTAACATTAAGATGAGTTCCCCCAGCCTGCCTATGGTCCCCCAGTGGCTAGAAATGGTGATAGGTGTAAACCGAGCCCTGGGTATCCTGCTCTGCCTTTGAGAAAATGAAAGCTCAGATGGACCAATCAGGAATCTTCTCCTTATGAGGTCATAAGGAGCAAGGTTACCTCCCCTTTCTCTGGTTTGCCCACCCAGAGAATTTGGCCCACCCATGAGAAAGAGAGAGAGAGACATCATGGCTTTCAAACTGGCACTGGCCAGTTTTAATATTAGGGGGACCCCCAACCCCCCAGGTAAATTACGCCTATGTCTCACCCAATGAGGCACCATTTTCAAAGATTTTTGTTCCCATTATTCAATAAGACACCGACGCATTAGGGTAAATGACCCTTTAAGTTTGAAATAAAGTTGTGTAGGTTGTAACATGTTTAACCGATGGAGATGAAGCCGGCAGCGATCCATGGGTTCATCTCAGACATGAACAATAATGCGTCTAATTTGCTCAGCTGTGAGTGCAAAACAGGTCCCGGTAGAGGCTCCTCCAATGAGACGTGACGCACGGGCCTGAAGGCCACCGCCCACACAACACCTACATCATGTCTGCGTGTGAGGCAGGGAAGCACCACGGCAACACACAAACATAGGGAAACACGCACACACACACACACACACACACACACACACACACACAACGCACACACACACACAAACACACAGGGAAACACACACACACACACAAACACACGGGAAACACACACACACACACACACACGGGGAAACGCACACACACACACAAACATAGGGAAACACACACACACAAACACACAGGGAAACACACACACACAAACACACAGAGAAACACACACACACACACACACACACACACACACACACACACACACACACACACACACACACACAGTCTAACAGCAGCCAGCCGTGCACTAATGCAGCTTGTGTTAGCTGCTTGGGGGGGTTGCCGTGGTTACATCTCTGTGTCCTCTCCATCAGGCTGAGCAGCAGGACGACAGCTTCAAGGACCCGAGGAAGCAGAACTACTCCATAACCTCACAACGTGAAACTATGAACTCAAGAACTCCCACACAAGCCCTGCAGAGAACGTTACGGCACAACGTTACGGCACAACGTTACGGCACAACGTTACGGCACAACGTTACTTCACAACGTTACTTCACAAAGTTACGGCACAACGTTACGGCACAACGTTACGGCACAACGTTACGGCACAACGTTACTTCACAACGTTACTTCACAACGTTACTTCACAACGTTACTTCACAACGTTACTTCACAACGTTACTTCACAACGTTACTTCACAACGTTACTTCACAACGTTACTTCACAACGTTACGGCACAACGTTACTTCACAGCGTTCTGGGCTGGCGTTACGGCTGGCGTTACTTCACAAAGTTACTTCACAACGTTACTTCACAGCGTTACTTCACAGCGTTACTTCTGGCGTTACTTCTGGCGTTACTTCTGGCGTTACTTCACAGCGTTCGCGGCTGGCGTTACTTCACAGCGTTACGGCTGGCGTTACTTCTGGCGTTACTTCACAGCGTTACTTCTGGCGTTACTTCACAAAGTTACTTCACAGCGTTACTTCTGGCGTTACTTCACAGCGTTACTTCACAACGTTACTTCACAGCGTTACTTCACAAAGTTACTTCTGGCGTTACTTCACAAAGTTACTTCTGGCGTTACTTCACAGCGTTACTTCTGGCGTTACTTCACAAAGTTACTTCACAGCGTTACGGCTGGCGTTACTTCACAGCGTTACTTCACAGCGTTACTTCCTGGCGTTACTTCACAAAGTTACTTCACAGCGTTACGGCTGGCGTTACTTCACAGCGTTACGGCTGGCGTTACTTCTGGCGTTACTTCTGGCGTTACTTCACAACGTTACGGCACAACGTTAAGGCACAACGTTGAATGAGCACATATGGAATTATGTACTTAACAAAAAAGTGTGAAATAACTGAAAACATGTGGTACTTTAACCTACATGTGTTCATTCATAGTTTTGATGCCTTCAGTGAGAATCTACAATGTAAATAGTCATGAAAATAAAGAAACACATTGAATGAGAAGGTGTGTCCAAACTTTTGGCCTGTACTGTACTTCATTGGTATTGAGTCATACGAAGGGCTACCAGTTTGATACACTCTTCTAAAATTACATTACATGTCATTTAGCTGACGCTTTTATCCAAAGTGATTTACAATTGCTATATATGTCAGAGGTCACACACCTCTGGAGCAACTAAGGGTTAAGTGCCTTGCTCAGGGATACATTAGTTTATGTATCGCAGTGGGAATCGAACCCGGGTCTCCCTCACCAAAGGCATGTGTTATATTCACTCCGCCATCACCAAATAACAAATGTGCTCAGTTTGCCTTTAGTTATATATGGTTATTAATACTCATCTATGTGAAGACACTGGTCATGTTAATGATTTCTCACAATAATTATCAACAATGACTTAACAAGGTGGGAAACAGATAATATCAATATTCAATTTTCATTTTTAGAACAGAGGGCTACTCATGTGGTCCTTGGGGGCTACCTGGTGCCCGTGGGAACCCTGTTGGTGACCCCTGGACTAGAGTCTCTCAAAATCTGACGAAAATCTTTTAAATTGACCTTTGTTGATCTGAAATGAAGACAGATTCAGCAACTGCATCACGGCCTATTTCTCTCTTCAAAATGTTTTCAGAAACACGTTTTTTCGGTGAACTATTTTAGTCCGATATGAGATATCGTATTCTGAACGAGCCGCCATGACAGTCTGGCTTTGAATTTCCGGAGAAAACAAACCTGATGTGACACGTTCGTCCAATCAGCTGCCGGTTTGAAATTTACTTGGAACGTCAACAGAAGTGACCATGCAGGAACTCATATGAGTATTTTCATTTTCTCCTACTTGCCTATTGTACATTTTACTTCTCTATTTTTACAGCTATAGATACTTTGCATATTCTTATCAATTATACAAAATACTATGAATAATCTATGATGTATTAAAGTGGATAAAGAGGAGACTTTGTTGATCCTGTGGTAAAATTCACAAGCTACCTGCCAAGTCAAACTTCCGCTGTTATTTTGGTGAAAGTAACTCAAAAGCAACGCAAAAGTAGTGTAAAGCATCACAATTCAGAGACAGTAATATTGTAATATAACGAATTACGCTCAAATGACAGTAACTAGTAATCTATAATGTAATTACATTTTGGAAGTAACTCTCCCAACACTTAACTGGTGTCTACAGATCGGTCACCCTGACAGCTGATGGTGGTTTTTAGGACAAATGTAAAGTGTTATTTAACTTCTTCTTCTTTTTCTGGTTATATAACGGTGTAGGTGTCGGCAGGTGGAGGAAAGGGACTCCTCCAGGCCTGGAGCTGCTGTGTTTGTCCTCGTGGTACTTTAACCTACTGTCTGACGGGAGAAAAACTGAAAAACAAGTATTAAAATAAATCTAATCCCTGGTGACGTGGAGCCGTCTGGCTTCTAGCTGCAGCTTCTTCTGGAGGTTTCAACATCGGAAACTGTTTGGCTGTGTCTCAAAGCGCCTACTTGCATAGAACAAGCACTTAGTTTTAAGTATATAGTGTAGATAACGCAAAAAGTCAGAGCACTGAAAGTACCAGGATGACCCCCTATAAACGCTCAAAAAGTTCAGTGTGGAACGATGGACACTACGCGCGCTTAACTGGCGCCATCTTGATTACAAAGCAAAAAGGGGGAGGGACCAGGGACGAGGACCGGCAGCTGATTGGACGAACGCGTCACGTGGGTCTGGCTTCTCCCGGATTTCACAACAGTGCTTCATGGGCGGCTCCTTCAGAATACGATCTCGAATTTTACGAAGATAGTTCACCGAAACGTGTTTCTGAAACATTTTAAGAGAGAAATAGTCCGTGATGCAGTTGCTGAATCCGTCTTCATTTCAGATCAACAAAGGTCAGTTTAACAGATTTTCGTCAGATTTTGAGAGGCGGCGAGCCGAGCCGAGCTGACCACTCGTCATTTCCGGTAAGTGTTTTAAAGTGCCCATATTATGAAAAAAACACTTTCTGGGATTTGGGGTGTTATTTTGTGTCTCTGGTGCTTCCACACACATACAATCTTTGAGAAAAAATCCACCCATGCTGTTCTGAGTGAGATCTGGTTTCTGAATGTGTCCTGTCTTCAGTCTCCTGGTGAGCTGGTCAAAATCGGCTCAGACTGTGACGTCACAATCCGAAACGAGCTGGCTAACCACAACCATTAGCTCGTAGAAAGCTACGTAGCTCGTAAAGCTAGCATGCTACCTCGTTCTCAATAGCAAAGCACTGCTACAACACACACAAGTTCACCATAATCTACAAAAGAACTACTTCCATGTGCTCCCTGGTTTAGAAGAAGTCTCCCAGCTAATCCTGCCTTGTAACTGACCAAAGTTGGAGAAACAGCCTTTCTTTTACTGTCTCTAGAGTTAGCTAGCTGACATGATCTACATCTGAGCTACTGCGCATGTGTGAGTGCAATCAAAGATAGTACAGAAGAAGAAGTAGAAGAAGAAAAGAGGTCTCACTCTGTAGCTAAAACAGAGACCAGGTGAAAAGAGGATCTGCAGCAGTGAGAGAGAGCTGTGCAGTACAACATAAAATCTGATGTTTGAAAATTAAACCATGTAAACCTATTCTGGTACAACCTTAAAATACAATTATGAACCTGAAAATGAGCAGAAATGGGCGCTTTAACATAAGTGTTCCTTATGGGAAAAAACTAACCATCCAAAGTGGGCACTACGGCAGTAAGTGGTCAGTGACCATTAGCAATATACTGACAGAAGTGTGCAGTTTGAGACACAGCCTTTGTCTGAGAGTTTTAAGTGACACTGTACTGCAAGATCAGTTCCCAGTTCAACGCATTCCCACAAACAGGTCCGTAAGATATCGCAGGAAAATGTATGCAGACCAAAACATATGATATCCTACGAAATTAGGAGATCGCCAGCTGGCTACGAGCTCCGTGATGCCGAGCAGCAGTTGCTAGTTGTTTAACACTTGTGTTTGCGTTTTTCAAAATGTCTTTATGAGAAATATGGGTTTCTTTTTAACTACCTAATTTGGATATTTCCATATATTGCGAATCGCAAGTACAACAAAAGATAGCATTCTCTACTTTGATTTACTTTCAGGTGTTTTACAAAAAAAAAATTGCATTTGAAAAAAAACATTTACCCTTCTATAATTATCCTTCCTTTAATATGAGTCTAAATAATTCATAATTTCTGCTTTTTTAACTCAAGATTCAGGTATAATTTCCTATAAATAAGGTGTACTGACCATGAATTCCAAAAATGAGTGTAAAACTGGTAAAAAGTTGGTGTTAGTGGTGTTTATAAATATTAGTGAAAAGAAGCATTCAACGTAAAAAAAAAAAAGTGTCGATAAAAGACGAAAAAGTGTTGATTTTCAGGACGAAAAGTACATTTTCGAATGGAAGACAACGCAAGGGTTAAGCCTTGTGTTGTCTTCCCAGGTCAAAAATTAACATTCTTTTAGACACGTTTTTTTTTACCTTTTTTTCCACGTTTTGCTTGCTTATTTCAATGTTTTTGGCACTATTATTTTAATTTTTTTTTTACATTACCACCAGTATCTTCACCACTAGAAGCAACTAATCTCCACTAGTGTTACACTTATTTTTTTCGGAATTAATGCTCAATAAACCTAAATTAATATATGAAATTATACCTAATTTTGTGTAAGAAAAAAAGCAGAAATGATGTTCAATGTTCAATTTATTTATTTATAAAGCACATATTACTACAACAAAAGTTGACCACAGTGCTGTACAAGAGATAAAATAACAATCATCAAGACATTTAAATTCTGGACCTTGCCACTACTAAACACTACTAAAATCCTATCACACCATTAACACAGCACTCATAAATGATCAAAAGCCAGAGTGAAAAAGTAAGCTTTCAAATGTCGTTTAAAAAGAGCAATCTCATTTTCCTGTGCTTCCGCGGGACTACTGAGAGATTTAATGACTCGGAGCAAAGTGCTCTCTTTGGTTTATTCACCTGGATTAGATCGGATATATATATGTCGGAGCAGTGCCATGTAGTGCTTTAAAAACAAATAAAAGTATCTTAAAATTAATCTTGTAGAAAACTGGCAACCAGTGTAGTTCTTTTAATACAGGAGTAATATGTTCATTTTTCCGAGTGCCTGTCAGTAGCCTTGCGGCCCCATTTTGGACTAGTTGCAATCAGTTTAAGGTTTTCTGATGAACACCATAGTACATTGCATTACCATAGTCCAATCTGGAGAAAATAAACGCATGCACTATTTTTTCCAGGTGAATTATTTGGACTAACTGTTAAAATCAGAGGAATGAAGGTAATGGATAATCACAGACATGTCAAAGGTTAGTCAGGATAATGCTATAAAAGTTAATACAACACCCACAATTCAATGAAAGCAGAGATCTGAGCCTTAATTTCACTTGTGAAGAGCGTTGTATGGAACCATCCATGTTATTTTGGGGCAATTCGGTTGAAGGAAACCCAAATTTCTGATATATAAAACTTTGAAAACGGGTCAAATTTGACCCGAGGACAAGGTAGTCAGTGGTTAGGTTACCTGAAAATAGGTGACTCTGAGCCGGGTACAGAGCACCGCGAGCTGCCGGTTGTTATCGGAGGACATTACGGTTAAATTTAGTCCGCAAAGAAATTCAAGATTAGGCACCAAAACGACAGCCAGGTGGGACCGTTCCTGATCCGGCAAGCTCCAGTTCTCCACTCGTAGATCAGTCTGGCATCTCGAGATAGAGAAAATTTGGAGCTGTTCGCCAAACGACCGACCAATCAGCGTTGAGTTTTGAGGCGGGTTTACGTGTGAGGCAACGAGAAGCGTCTGTTCAGTCTAAACAACGCGGCGGCTTCCACGGATGAGATGAGCGTAGCTATCGCAGCGAGTTTTATCCGAATTAGAAAGTAGTCCTTCATTGAAAGAAGAGCAAAAAAATGGCACTAGAGGCCGATTGGTTGATTTGGCTCGTCTGTCACCAACATAGGTGGTGATAGACAGATGGTTTATCCAATCAGCTAACCCCTTCCCAAAAGTTCTACAACGTAAAGTTCCCAAAATGGATATGCCGAGCAAATGCGAAGCGATCCATCTGGCGGAGTCAGGTTACCATAACGACCGGTCAAGATTAGGAAAAAGATTTTTCACAGTTGTGTTTTTATTTTTGGATTAACAGAAGTGTCCGTTAAAGGTTAAGAGGACAGACTAGACAGAGACTAGACAGACAGACAGACAGACAGACAGAGAGGTAGATAGACAGACAGACAGACAGACAGGTAGATAGACAGAC
>NC_041352.1:25498120-25508120 GCF_004354835.1 Perca flavescens
CTAGCTCAATAAGAATCAGGGAATCGGCCTAGAAAGTTGTAATCGGTGCATCTCTACAAAAAATGACTTGTTTTCCCAATACTCATTTCCAAAACCAAAATAAAAAAAAAAGAAATTTCCCAATGTCTGATGTTGGGGCTCGGATGAAAAATTCAGAAAAAAACCCGGATAACCAGCGTTTTAACGTTTTTACTTTTTCGAAATTTTTTTTTAACATTTGTGTCACTTTTTTTTAACATATTTGTCACTTTTTTACATTTTTTTAAACAACTGTGTCATTTTTTTGACATTTTTGTCACTTTTTTCATGTGTTTTATCAATAGTTTTTTCTTCAAATGCTATAAATTGACTAAAACACACCTGACCTGATCATTTATTTAACTTGAGAGCGTTGTACGGAACCATCCACGTTTGTCGACTTTTTCTGAGCCTTTTGAAGTTTGTAGGATTTTTCCCCCCAAATGTTTTAAGTTGTTTTTTAACATTTCTTACTTTTTTTGACATTTAAAATATTTTTTTTGATATTTTTGTCACTTTTTCAAAGTTTTTTTGTTCAATTGTTTTTTCTTCAAATGCTATAAAATTGACAAAAAAAAAGTTGATTAGAGAATAATTTAGAATAAAGACAATTTTTGTCACTTTTTCAACACTTTTTAACATTTGTGTCACTTTTCTTTAACATATTTGTCACTTTTTGACATTTTTTCAAACAACTGCGTCACTTTTTTAACATTTTTGTCACTTTTTTCATATGTTTTATCAATAGTTTTTTCTTCAAATGCTATAAAATTGACCCAAATTCAATGAAAGTAGTGACCTGATCATTTATTTAACTTTGAACCATCCACTTTATTTTTTTGGGACAATTTGTTTGAAAGAAAACCCAAATTTCTTGTATAGAAACTTTTCTCGTATAGAAACTTTTCTGGCTTTCCCCGATGTGTTTTTGTCACTTTTTTCAACGCTTGTCGACTTTTTCTGAGCCTTTTGAAGTTTGTGGGATTTTTTCCCCCAAATATTTTAAGTTTTTTTTAACATTTGTGTCACTTTTTTGACATTGGTCACTTTTTTGACATTTTTGTCAATTTTTTCAGATTTTTTAATCAATAATTCTTTCTTCAAATGTTATACAATGGACTAAAACACCCAAATTCAATGAAAGTAGTGACCTGATCATTTACAGTGGGGGAAATAAGTATTTGACCCCTTGCTGATTTTGCAGGTTTGCCCACTTACAAAGAATGCAAAAATCTACAATTTTAATCATATGTACATTCTAACAGTGAAAGACAGAATCCCAAAGAAAATTCCAGAAAATCACATCATATGAATTTATTAAAATTGATAACCATCTGATGAGGAAAAACAAGTATTTGACCCCCTGGACAAACAGCAAGTATTCTGGCTCCTACAAGCCAGTTAGTCTTTCTTTAAGACACAGCCCCAATCCGAACCAATTATCTACATCAAATATACCTGCCTCACCTCGTTACCTGTATAAAAGACACCTGTGAACACCCAAACAACCAGCATCCAACATCACCACCATGGGCAAGACCAAAGAGCTTTCTCACGGACATCAGGGACAAGATTGTTGATCTGCACAAGGCTGGGATGGGCTACAAGAGAATCGGAAAGCAACTTGGAGAGAAAAGATCAACTGTCGGTGCAGTTATCAGGAAATGGAAGAAGCACCACACAACCGCCAACCTCCCTCGGTCTGGGCCTCCATACAAGATCTTGCCTCGTGGGGTGTCCCTGATCATGCGAACGGTGAGGAATCATCCCAAAACCACAAGGGGGGAACTGATGAATCAACTGAAGGCAGCTGGGACCACAGTTACAAAAGAAACGGTTGGTAACACACTACGCCGTCATGGATTGAAATCCTGCAGCGCACGCAAGGTCCCCCTGCTCAAGAAGAAACATGTACAGGCCCGCATGAAGTTCGCCATTCACCACCTGGACGACTCAGAAGAGGCCTGGAAGAAGGTGATGTGGTCAGATGAGACCAAAATAGAACTTTTTGGCCTCAACTCAACTCGTCGTGTTTGGAGGGCAAAGAACACCGAGTACAACCCAAAGAACACCATCCCCACCGTCAAGCATGGTGGTGGCAACATCATGCTTTGGGGGTGCTTTTCAGCCAAGGGGACGGGACAACTCCATCGTATTGAGGGGAGGATGGACGGGCCATGTATCGTGGAATTCTGGACCGACATCTCCTTCCCTCAGTGAGAGAGCTGAAGATGGGTCGAGGATGGGTGTTTCAGCAAGACAACGACCCTAAGCACACGGCCAAAGCAACAAAAGAGTGGCTGAAGAAGAAGCACATCAAGGTTCTGGAGTGGCCTAGCCAGTCTCCAGACCTGAATCCGATTGAAAATCTTTGGAGGGAGCTTAAAATTCGAGTTGCCAGGCGACAACCTCGGAACCTGAATGATTTGGAGGCTGTCTGCAGGGAGGAGTGGGCCAACATCCCTGCCGAAATGTGCACAAACCTTGTCACCAACTATAAAAACCGTTTGACATCTGTGCTGGCCAATAATGGCTTTTCTACAAAATATTAACATGCTGTTTGTCCAGGGGGTCAAATACTTGTTTTTCCTCATCAGATGGTTATCAATTTTAATAAATTCATATGATGTGATTTTCTGGAATTTTCTTTGGGATTCTGTCTTTCACTGTTAGAATGTACATATGATTAAAATTGTAGATTTTTGCATTCTTTGTAAGTGGGCAAACCTGCAAAATCAGCAAGGGGTCAAATACTTATTTCCCCCACTGTATTTAACTTGTTGAGAGTGTTGTACGGAACCATCCACGTTATTTTTTTGGGACAATTTGTTTGAAAGATAACCCAAATTTCTCGTATAGAAACTTTTTGAAAATGGCTCGAATTTGAGCCGATGCCCAACCCTAGTTTTAACAAACCCTGGTCCCGGTCTGTCACCTGGGAGCTCCTGCTGGCCGTGCTGTAGGTGCTGGGCCTCCGTTTGGGCCACGGGTGGGGCAGGACGCCGCTGAAGGTCCCGCCGCTGTAGGTGCGGCCGCCCGCGCCCTCCACCACGTCCCCCGGCACGCTGTACTCGTCGTCGGCCATCTCGCCCTCCGAGCCGCGGCTCCGCAGGCGGAAGTTGAAGATGGAGGAGACCTGGCTGCTTCGCCGAGTCCTCGTGGAGAAGGAGCGAGCGAGGAGAGGGTGCAGCGGCTGCAGCAGGACGTAGAGAGGAGTACAAATAAAATATTAAACTAAACAAAAAGGAACGTAGAGGCACAAACACACCGACCAGACGGGGTGATCAGTCTCCCCGAGTGGGTCAAAAAAGGGCCTCGGAACACACACACACACACACACACACACACACACACACACACACACACACACACACACACACACACACACACACACACACACACACACACACACACACACACACACACACACACACACACACACACACACACACACACACACACACACACACACACACACCTTCATTCAATGTGTTTCTTTATTTTCATGACTATTTACATTGTAGATTCTCACTGAAGGCATCAAAACTATGAATGAACACATATGGAATTATGTACTTAACAAAAAGTGTGAAATAACTGAAAACATGTCTTATATTTTAGATTCTTCAAAGTAGCCCCCTTTGCTTTTTTTTTTGATAACTCTGCAAACCCTTGGTGTTCTCTCAATGAGCTTCATGAGGTAGTCACCTGAAATGGTTTTACCTTCACAGGTGTGCTTTGTCAGGGTTAATAAGTGGAATTTTTTCCCTTATTAATAAATAAGCAAAGGGTGGCTACTTTGAAGAATCTAAAATATAAGACATGTTTTCAGTTATTTCACACTTTTTTGTTAAGTACATAATTCCATATGTGTTCATTCATAGTTTTGATGCCTTCAGTGAGAATCTACAATGTAAATAGTCATGAAAATAAAAAGGAAACGCATTGAATGAGAAGGTGTGTCCAAACTTTTGGCCTGTACTGTATATATATATACTTCTATCAAAGTTCTTTTATATATCAGTCCTTCCAGAAAAAAGCTGAGTTTTTCTGTGATTGTTGACGGCAAAAATCCTCGATTGTGCGGCACGTTTTCTTAAAAAATGCGATGGAATATGCTATATGATAGTTAAGCAAATTTATGCGATGAAATTGCGGGAACTTGCAAAAATGAAAAAGAGAAAAAAAAGTGATTTCTCCCCCCCCCCCAACACCCTGCTTTTTGATGATGTTCACGTCACTTCATAACGTCACTTCATAACGTTCTCATGGCAACAGGGGAAAATGGCTGCTCTTGTGTGAAGAAAATACAAAAATGTTCAACTTCCTGGTAAGATATATTATGTGACTTTTTTGCAACAAAAATGTGGAGATTATGAAATCATGCAAGTCCCATAAATATGCAGACTTTGGCTGATCATGCATTGAATTATGCGATTGCATAATCACATTTTTCTGGAGAGACTGATAAATATATATTGAAATATGTGCAAACAAATATGTGCACGAGTTTCTGGTGTGTAAAGACGTAGAAAAACGCCACGCAGGCGCCACGCTCACGCAGCCACTAACTCTCTGTAATTGGGTATGGGATATCAGCTGATGCAGCCTGATTTAGAGCACCTGGACTTTGGGCGCTTTCTTTTCTTTGCTCTGTAGTACCTGGACTTATAACAGACCTTTTATAAACTTTGTCTTTGGTAACAAAGAAACTCGTGTGAACTTTAGCATACATTCGCTGGACACTTCTCTGGAAACATCTGGAAAGAATTAGGGATGCCCTTGTTGGCTTGGTTACAAAAGGATGATAGCCATTGGTCAAAGTATTGTTTCCTCCCCCATCTAGGTTACACACATTATAGAATATATACCATGTTCAAACAAAGAAAGTCAGAGGACCACTGGAGAATTGGGAAAACAGGTCCTCTCCGAGCTCTGCAGGGCTTGTCAATTGATGCTGATTTCTTCGATGTAAATAAACCTTTATAATCAAGAAACAGTGTCGGCGGATTCCTTTCCACACAGCAACGCAGCATCGCTACCGATTACACCACAGCTCTACTCTGACAACAACTGGATGCCCGGTCTCTTTCCCCATCTTTTGTAACCATGATCTTAACCTAGAGCCAGGTTTCTCCATAGACATTAAATATATAAGAATGGACAACCAGACCCCACGTCTCTGGACGGAGGAGTCCAGTGGAGGATATCAGAAGTCTCTTTCACGGTGCTGGCTGAGTGTTACTGAGCAGCCTCCAACTGAGCTTCAAGACGTAGATGTGACGTGAGCAACGTGTCTGAAAGTGTGAAGTCTTCTGGTAGCTGTGCCGAGAGAAATCTCAATCATTCCCAATCTTACAGAGACGAGGAGTGTAGGTATATGTAAGGAGATAACATAGACACAGGCTAATTACTGACCACTAACATGCTAGTTAACATTAGTAATTAAACCTAAACAGATAATGGAAGTCCAAACTGCCTGTGAGCTTCTCCTGTACTGTACGGTAATTCCTCTACTGTGTGACAGTAAGTCTCGTGGTTATGACCCAATCGTTAGCCTATTTTTATAAAAGCGTCTGCTACGGAGCCATAACGTGAGCTACAAGGTAATGGAGCCTTTTATACATTGTCGTGTTTCTTTAGAATTAAACATCGGACAAATAGAGTCTTTAAACGCTTCAGATGTAAAGTTATTCTCTGTCAAAGTGACGATAAAATGAATGGGAGTCAATGGGATGATTGTTGTAGCATCAAAATGGCGCCATATGAGGTTCGAGTTCTGAAGGGAAGCTTACCCCACCCTTGGGTTTCTCCCCCGTACCTTTGCCCCGTCCGTCATGTCCACCTGCAGCAGCTTCTCCTCCGATAGGTTGGCCTCCACGTCGGTCACGCCCACCAGCGCCTGGCTCCGCCTGCGCTCCTCCATGCCGTCCAATGGCAGGCCGAAGGGGGAGAGCTCTGGTGACATCATCGAGTCCGAGTCGGGAAGTTTCTGAACGGCAACCTGGTGGAAGACATACAGAGAGTGTGTGTGTGTGTGTGTGTGTGTGTGTGTGTGTGTGTGTGTGTGTCAAATGAAACATTATCAAAAAAGTAATTAGAAAAACCGAATTAAAAACACTTTTGTTAGAAATGTATATGAATGATACATGCTCATAAATCTCAAATGCCCCGAATAAAAACCTATAAAAATGCTGTAAAAATGTACAAAAAACACGGAAAAAAAGACACACAAACACATGCGCACACACACACACACACACACACACACACACACACACACACACACACACACACCTCGGGCACAGACACACACACACTCCGCACACACACACACACACACACACACACACACACACACACACACACACACACAGAGACACACACACAAACACATACTCCACAGAGACACACACACACACACACACACACACACACACACACACACACACACACACACCGCAGGAAAACACACACACACTCCACAGACACACACACGGACACACACACACTCTCCTCGGGCAGAGACACACACGCACTCCACAAACACACACACACACACACACACACAACACACACACACACACACACACACACACACACACACACACACACACACACACACACACACACACACACACACACACACACACACACACACACACACACACACACAGCCTCCCTCCCTTCCTGAGAGTCCTACTCCTTACCACATCGTCCTCTAGCCTACTATCTTTTCCTCACTCGCTCCCGTGGCCCTGTCATGGTCACTCGCCTCCTCCTCGCGGCTTCTTCCCTGTCATGAAGCGGTTTCTCTCTTCTCTCTCCTCGGCTTCAGGTAATGCTGATGTCGAAGCAGCTACTACAGCCCCAAACATGTCCGAAGTTTTTGAGGACTCCGCCTGTAGATTCTTAATCTTTTTCTCCTGTAATTTCTCTGCACCTCTCTTGCACTTTAGTGGTCGTGTGTCCATTTTAACGGTGGATGCTAAACTTCCAGCATAACTATTACAGCTCGTGTCGCAGGGCCGGGAGGCGTGGCCATGGTGGGATTCGTAAATTTGCGGCCCGGAGTGCGGAAAGGGGGTCCCTGGATTTGATTGGGTCAGGCCAGTGCCAATAAAGAAAATGAACCAATGGGCCGCTGGGAATTCTTTAGGGGCCGGCCCGGCCAAAAAAATTAAAAAAGGCCTATTTATATCAAGGGGGTAAGCTTCGCTTCAGAACTCGAGCCATCATGGCGCCATTTTGTTGCTAACTGGCCATCACCTCCTGTTAGCATTCCACTGACCGCCATTTTTTATTTACGTCACTTGACTGCGAATAACTTTACATCAGAAATGTTTGAAGACTATATTTGTCTGTTGTTTAGTTCCAAAGAAACACGACAATGTTTAAAAGGCTCCATTACCTTGTAGCTCACGTTATGGCTCCGTAGAAGACGCTTTTGTAAATATAAGCTAACGATTGGGTCATAACCAAGTGACCTACTGTCGCATAGTAGAGGAATTACCGTATAGTACAGGAGAAGCTCACAGGCAGTTTCGACTTACATGAGCTGTTTAGGTTTAATTACTAATGTTAACTGGCATGTTAGTTAGCAATAATTAGCCTGTGTCTATGTTATCTCCTTACATATACCTACACTCTCCGTATCTGTAAGATTGGGAATGATTGAGATTTCTCTCGGCACAGCTACCAGAAGACTTCACACTTTCAGACACGTTGCTCACGTCACATTCTCTCAGTTGGAGGCTGCGCAGTAAAGCTGGCCATCACCGGAAAAGTGCTTCTAATAGCCTTCACTGGTCTCCGTCCAGAGCAACGGGGTCTATTGGTCCATTATATACTGTCTATGATTTATATCGGCGATTCGGCCCAAAAGTGCGTCGGCCCACCGGGAAAATGCCCGGTATGCCAGATGGCAAGTCAAGCCCTGCATACAATCCGCAGACACACACACACTCTGCAGGCGCGCACACACACACACACAACACACACACACACACACACACACACACACACACACACACACACACACACACACACACACGCCAGCCCTGCTACTCTCTTAAAGAGATCGACATGAAGTGTAAACTCGAGGCCGCTCCCGAAGGAGCCATGACTCGAGTCAGCTCTGTAGTTTACCTGCTGCTCCTTCTTCAGCCGCTCCATGGCCACCTGGAACTCCCGCTCTTTCTGGCAGGCCTCGGCGATGGTGGCCTGGTTCTGCTCCTCGTACGCCATGGCCACCACGGCCAGGATGAGGTTGACCAGGTAGAAGGAGCCCAGGAAGATCACCACCACGAAGAACACCATGTAGGTCTTACCGGCCGAACGCAGCGTCTGCAAAGGGGGAATCAAACACAACCCAATGGTGCACGTTAGTCACCACAAACTCTCCAAACTGTGGTTCTCAAATGGGGGTACGTGTCCCCCTAGGGGTACTTTGGAGGACTGCAGGGGGTACAGGAGATATTTAACAAAATGTTTGATTTCAATTTTATTTATAAGGGACAATGTGCAATTTAAACATACAGTACAGGCCAAAAGTTTGGACACACCTTCTCATTCAATGTGTTTCCTTTTTATTTTCATGACTATTTACATTGTAGATTCTCACTGAAGGCATCAAAACTATGAATGAACACATATGGAATTATGTACTTAACAAAAAAGTGTGAAATAACTGAAAACATGTCTTATATTTTAGATTCCTCAAAGTAGTCACCCTTTGCTTTTTTTGATAACTCTGCAAACCCTTGGTGTTCTCTCAATGAGCTTCATGAGGTTTGCGTCGAGCTCAGCCGGGCCGGTTCAGACCGCTGAAACTTCACCTGCAACGTTGTAAAAGGTGACCTCTCCCAGGAGTCTAGTAAAGGTTACCTGGTGGTAGAGGTTCTCCCAGGAGTCTAGTAAAGGTTACCTAGTGGTAGAGGTTCTCCCAGTAGTCTAGTAAAGGTTACCTGGTGGTAGAGGTTCTCCCAGTAGTCTAGTAAAGGTTACCTAGTGGTAGAGGTTCTCCCAGGAGTTTAGTAAAGGTTACCTAGTGGTAGAGGTTCTCCCAGTAGTCTAGTAAAGGTTACCTGGTGGTAGAGGTTCTCCCAGTAGTCTAGTAAAGGTTACCTAGTGGTAGAGGTTCTCCCAGGAGTTTAGTAAAGGTTACCTAGTGGTAGAGGTTCTCCCAGGAGTTTAGTAAAGGTTACCTAGGGGTAGAGGTTCTCCCAGGAGTCTAGTAAAGGTTACCTAGTGTTAGAGGTTCTCCCAGGATACTAGTAAAGGTTACCTGGTGGTAGAGTTTCTCCCAGTAGTCCTAGTAAAGGTTACCTAGTGGTAGAGGTTCTCCCAGGAGTCTAGTAAAGGTTACCTAGTGGTAGAGGTTCTCCCAGGAGTCTAGTAAAGGTTACCTGGTGGTAGAGGTTCTCCCAGTAGTCTAGTAAAGGTTACCTGGTGGTAGAGGTTCTCCCAGTAGTCTAGTAAAGGTTACCTGGTGGTAGAGGTTCTCCCAGTAGTCTAGTAAAGGTTACCTGGTGGTAGAGGTTCTCCCAGTAGTCTAGTAAAGGTTACCTGGTGGTAGAGGTTCTCCCAGTAGTCTAGTAAAGGTTACCTGTGGTAGAGGTTCTCCCAGTAGTCTAGTAAAGGTTACCTGGTGGTAGAGGTTCTCCCAGGAGTCTAGTAAAGGTTACCTAGTGGTAGAGGTTCTCCCAGGAGTCTAGTAAAGGTTACCTGGTGGTAGAGGTTCTCCCAGGAGTCTAGTAAAGGTTACCTGGTGGTAGAGGTTCTCCCAGGAGTCTAGTAAAGGTTACCTAGTGGTAGAGGTTCTCCCAGGAGTCTAGTAAAGGTTACCTAGTGGTAGAGGTTCTCCCAGGAGTCTAGTAAAGGTTACCTAGTGGTAGAGGTTCTCCCAGGAGTCTAGTAAAGGTTACCTGGTGGTAGAGGTTCTCCCAGTAGTCTAGTAAAGGTTACCTGGTGGTAGAGGTTC
>NC_041352.1:25510620-25520620 GCF_004354835.1 Perca flavescens
ACAGACACACACACACACACACACACACACACACACACACACACACACACACACACACACACACAGAGAAAGGTTGTGATTTAGAGGAGTAATACAAAATATAATCAACAAATACATCATAACGTATTATTGGATTTAACAATTTACTCTAATTAATATATAATACTAATCCACCCAGTATAACAAATCTTAAAGTGGCTCCACATTCACGAACAACAACATTTAAATGCTCTCACTTTATAAAAACATAATATAATATATTCTATAATTAGACAACACTTTGAAAGGAGCCATTCTGCACAATAAGTACTTTTACTTTGGATACTGAACGTACACTTTACTGATACTCCCTCTCTACTTTTACTACAGTAACATCTTGAAAGAAAAAGGAGTTTTCCTTGTAATAAAGTATCTTTAGACTGCAGTTTTTTTAAGTTTTGCTTAATTAAAGGAGAACTCTGGTCGATTTCAACACACAGCTCTGTTGTTTTTTGCCACGTAGTGCTTTCAGTAGCGAGAAAAACAAAAATAATCGAGCAATGCTAGTGCTAGCGTTAGCACCCAGGAGGCTGAAACGGGGCAGGTTTTAGCCTCTTAACATGTTCGAGATGTCATTACAAGACACCTGCTGACTTGGGTTTGTTAACTAGAGATAGTAGCCCTGTGGTTACAAACCTGGGAGTCTAGTTGGATGGTCGCTTAAAACTCGATGCTCAGATTGGTGCAGTGGTGAAGACCAGCTTTTTCCAGCTTAGGCAACTGGCTAAAGTGAAACCGGTTCTATCGCGACATGATTTTGAAATTTTAATTCATGCCTTTATTACTACTCGTTTAGATTATTGCAATGCACTCTACACTGGCATTAGCAAATCTAATATGGCTCGATTACAATTGGTTCAAAAACTCGAAAATTTGATCATATCACACCTATCCTCCAATCTCTCCACTGGCTTCCTGTGCATTTTCGCACAGATTTTAAAATTCTTTTTTTGTTTTTAAATGTCTGCATGATTTGGCCCCCAAGTATTTGTCCGATCCAGGGGTAATCGTGCGTTTGCTTCCCGTTTTTAAATCTCGTCTTAAAACTCATTTATTTTCTTTGGCATTTTCAGTTTGAGGGATGATTTTTGAGGCTGTTTTTTCTTTTTAGAATTCTTTTGTATTGCTATTTTAGTGTTCTATTGTGTCACTACTATATGTTAATGCTTATTTTAGATTGTGTTCAGCACTTTGGTCAACTATGTTGTTTTTAAAGTGCTTTATAAATAAAGGTGGATTGGATTGGATTGGACAAGTGCCTACCCATCTGAAGTGATTCCTTCCGAGTAAATACAGTGAATATGGCTGCAGTAGTTGTGAAAAAAATGCTTGAAAGTCGTGCTAATTCAGCTCCGTTTAGTTCCGGTGTTGTTTACAAAAGCGTCTGCTACGGAGCCATAACGTGAGCTACAAGGTAATGGAGCCTTTTATACATTGTCGTGTTTCTTTAGAAATAAACAATGGACAAATAGAGTCTTTAAACGCTTCAGATGTAAAGTTATTTGCTGTCAAAGTGACGTCAAAATGAATGGGAGTCAATGGGATGCTAACGGGAGGTGATGATATTGTGCAGCATCAAAATGGCGCCATAGGAGGTTCGAGTTCTGAAGCGAAGCTTACCCGCTTGGGATTACTCCTTTGGAAAGAAATGCATAAAAGTTGTGCTGATTCACCTCTGTTTAGCTGTGGTGTTGATACTGCAAGACGAGCACTTAGGGACCGTCTACAAAGTACAATACCGAAAAGGAGATACAAAAATATTTTAAAAAATAGGCATATGCTTATTTTTTTAAAGTAAGTGCTGTAGTACAACTAGCAGCAGACACATTGTAATTGAGGTAAGTTTGGAGACACTACCTTATTTAATCATTAAATTAACAAATATTTTGGTTGTAGCTTTTTTTGGTGTTGTACTTTGTAGACGGTCCCTAAGCACTCGTCTTGCCGTCTCAACCCTGGAACTAAACAGGGCTGAATTAGCAGAACTTTTATGCATTTATTTCCAAAGGGGTAAGCCAGCCTCCACAGAGTGTAGCTCTTAAGGCACCATTTTGTTATGAACACATATAAAATTATGTACTTAACAAAAAAGTGTGAAATAACTAACAACATGTCTTATATTTTAGATTCTTCAAAGTAGCCACCCTTTGCTTTTTTATTAATAAGGGGAAAAATTCCACTAATTAACCCTGACAAAGCACACCTGTGAAGGTAAAACCATTTCAGGTGACTACCTCATGAAGCTCATTGAGAGAACACCAAGGGTTTGCAGAGTTATCAAAAAAAGCAAAGGGTGGCTACTTTGAGGAATCTAAAATATAAGACATGTTTTCAGTTATTTCACACTTTTTTGTTAAGTACATAATTCCATATGTGTTCATTCATAGTTTTAATGCATTCAGTGAGAATCTACAATGTAAATAGTCATGAAAATAAAGAAATACATTGAATGAGAAGGTGTGTCCAAACTTTTCGCCTGTACTGTACATGTTGAAATCGACCAGAATTCTCCTTTTAAGTAAAAGATTTACTTCTTGCTCCATCCTATAACTCTTAAGTCTGTGATTTGAAAAAGGTCAACACCACAAGTTGCCGGCGGCGACGGGGATGTTTTGGCCTCTTTTCCCGACACGTTGCCAGGACGGCATTCATCATAATTAATATTCCAAATTCATATCCATTACATTATATCACCGCCAACACAGTCACATCTGATCCACTGATACACAGCAGTCCCATCGGAGGAGAGCCGGGCAGCCAGAGGGAGGGAGGGAGGGACGAGGGAGGGAAAGAGAGAGGGAGGGAGGAGGGAAGGACAAGGGAGGGAGGGAAGGAGGGAGAGAGGGAGATAGGTTAGGGAGTGACAAGGGAGGGAGGGAGATAGGGAGGGACAAGGGAGGAAGGGAGGGAGGAAGGAGGGAGGGAAAGAAGGAGTGATGGAGCAAGAGAGGGAGGGAGGAAGAGAGAGAGGGAGGGAGGAAGAAGGGAGAGAGGGAGAGAGGAGAGATAGAGAGAGGGAGGGAGGGAGAGAGGGAGGGAGAGAGAGGGAGGGAGAGAAGAGAGAGGGAGGGAGGAGGGAGAGAGGAGAGAGGGAGGGAGGGAGGAGAGAGAGAGAGAGAGAGAGAGAGAGAGAGAGAGAGGGAGGGAGGGAGGGAGGAGAGAGAGAGAGAGAGAGAGAGAGAGAGAGGGAGAGAGAGAGAGAGAGAGAGAGAGAGATAGAGGGAGGGAGGGAGGGAGGGAGGGGGAGAGAGAGAGAAGACATCACCAAGACAACCTAAACCGGGACCAAGACATCACCAAGACCACCTAAACCGGAACCAAGACATCACCAAGACAACGTAAACCGGGACCAAGACATCACCAAGACAACCTAAACCGGGACCAAGACATCACCAAGACAACCTAAACCGGGACCAAGACATCACCAAGACCACCTAAACCGGGACCAAGACATCACCAAGACCACCTAAACCGGGACCAAGACATCACCAAGACCACCTAAACCGGGACCAAGACATCACCAAGACCACAAGACCACCTAAACCGGGACCAAGACATCACCAAGACAACGTAAACCGGGACCAAGACATCACCAAGACAACCTAAACCGGGACCAAGACATCACCAAGACAACCTAAACCGGGACCAAGACATCACCAAGACCACCTAAACCGGGACCAAGACATCACCAAGACAACCTAAACCGGGACCAAGACATCACCAAGACAACCTAAACCGGGACCAAGACATCACCAAGACCAGAGTGCATCGAGACCGAGACAAGACCAAGACTTAATTGTTTATTTAGATAGGGACAGTGCATATTAATGGACATCAGTACAAGGACACAATGTCAATATGCTAGAGTTAGCACCATAGCTAGTTTTCATCTATTGTCCCTAGGCAGATAACACATAAAGACAGTAACAAGCATGCAACACCCTCATGATTTCAGAGGCAAGGCAAACGCTGACAACAACAGTCCAGACAAAATACAACAGAGCATGTAAATGTCACACATAATGAAATGTGTGAGGCAGTTAAAAGTGAGTACAGCTTTGGTTTTATAAAAGACAGATTTTTAAATGAGATGTATGTGGGACGGTCCATTATTGTAGGGGGGTAGGCTATTCCAATATTTATTTCCCTTTACTGACAAAGCAGTTTGTCCAAATGTGGTGTGCCTAAAAGGTATTACACAATCCCCTTTGGTGAAGGACCCTTGTACCACCACCACTCTCAATTCTTTGAAGGAAGAAACTTTAAGGCAGGGGTATCAAACTCAGTTTCCCAGAGGGCCACGCTGGAAAAAGAGAATCCCACCAAGGGGCTAGACATGGAGAGTTTATTGACGTGCTTTTGTTACTGCATGTCACTTTTTTTTGGAGCATTTTGGTAGCTTTTTTCCTCATTTTAATTGTTTTTGTTCTGACGTTTTTCTGCGTTTCTCAGACATTTGTCACCTTTTTGTAAATTAGTTGCTTTTTCCTACATTTTTGTTGACATGAAGCCCTACAAAAGTCATCAAAAGAGTTCCTTCTGGGGGGAATTTCTGATTCTCAGAGTCTGCAAATCTGCCAAATTCTGCTTTGAATGGCAGTTTAAAGAACACTTTCCTGTGTTTTTAGTTTGGCACACAACTAGGCGGCGGCCAAAATGTCTTGTGAACCCAAATTGATATACGGGCCGGATCTAAATCTGCAAGGGGCCGGATTTGTCCCGCAGGCCTGGAGTTTGACACACATGCTTTAAAGGGTTGAGACCGAGACTTTGAGGGGTTGAGACCGAGACTTTGAGGGGTTGAGACCGAGACTTTGAGGGGTTGAAACCGAGACTTTGAGGGGTTGAGACCGAGACTTTGAGGGGTTGAAACCGAGACTTTGAGGGGTTGAGACCGAGACTTTGAGGGGTTGAGACCGAGACTTTGAGGGGTTGAAACCGAGACTTTGAGGGGTTGAGACCGAGACTTTGAGGGGTTTAGAACAAGACTTTGAGGGGTTGAGAACGAGACTTTGAGGGGTTGAGACCGAGACTTTGAGGGGTTGAAACCGAGACTTTGAGGGGTTGAGACCGAGACTTTGAGGGGTTGAGACCGAGACTTTAAGGGCTTGAGACCGAGACTTTAAGGGCTTGAGACCGAGACTTTAAGGGCTTGAGACCGAGACTTTAAGGGCTTGAGACCGAGACTTTGAGGGCTTGAGACCGAGACTTTGAGGGCTTGAGACTGAGACTTTGAGGGCTTGAGACTGAGACTTTGATGGGTTGAGACT
This sequence comes from Perca flavescens, assembly GCF_004354835.1. Taxonomy (NCBI): domain Eukaryota; kingdom Metazoa; phylum Chordata; class Actinopteri; order Perciformes; family Percidae; genus Perca; species Perca flavescens. The sequence goes on from NC_041352.1 coordinate 25,515,930, forward strand.
TGATAAAAAAAAAGTGAAGGAAGTTAACTTTCCCACAGCTGCGGACCAAAGAAACAGAAAGTGGAGGAGTTCTGTACAGGAAGGAAAGGGAGGGTGACATTAACACAACCACGAATGCCGCAGCGGGACCAATCCTTTGCTTGTACTAAACTCTGAGTCACAGACGAGCTTCATGCTGAGTCACAGCAAAGGTTGGCGCTGTGCAGACGCTATCTGGGGATTCAAACCGGCAACCCTGCAGTCACAAGCCCACTGTGGCGACCCTCCCCCGGCTGGCATCGCCCCCGCTGGGCTTTTAGGTACACTGACTCATTTGCGAACAACCTGCCTGTATTTATCTCCCCCCTACTACACAACATTTGGTGCGAGCTGGTAATTCATTAAGCACACGTGTAAATGAACTCAGTTATATAATGGCAAGCGTGCCTGTGTTCCCACATTTCTAATATTTTTCTTAAAATTAGGCCCAATGTTCCCACATTTCTAAGATCTTTCTAAAAATTAGGCCCTATGTTCCTACATTTCTAAGATTTTTCTTAAAATTAGGTCCTATGTTCCCACATCTCTAAGATCTTTCTAAAAATTAGGCCCTATGTTCCCACATTTCTAAGATTTTTTCCCACATTTCTCAGATTTTTCTTAAAATTAGGCCCTATGTTCCCACATTTCTAAGATGTTTCTTAAAATTAGGCCCTATGTTCAGAAATTTCTAAGATTTTTCTTAAAATTAGGCCCTATGTTCCCACATTTCTAAGATTTTTCTTAAAATTAGGCCCTATGTTCAGTAATTTCTAAGATTTTTCTTCAAATTAGGCCCTATGTTCACACAGCCCTATGTTCCCACATTTCTAAGCTATTTCTTAAAATTAGGCCCTATATTCCCACATTTCTAAGATTTTTTTTCAAAATTAGGCCCTATGTTCCCACATTTCTAAGATTTATTTTCAGAATTAGGCCCTATGGGTCTCATTCACCAACCGTTCTTAGAAAGAAATGTGTTCTTAAACCCTTCTTACGCACTTTTTACGAAGATTCTGGCATTCACTAATGTTTTCTTAGCTTGGATTTGTTCTTAGCTAAGAACAAAATCTACGAACACTGGAAAGCACTCTTACGCACATTAGAGTGATGACAATTTGCTCCAAATGATTGGTTACTGCATTTTATTCAATTCATCATCGTCATTTACAATGATAATATTGTACTGTAATGTATTTCTGATCATTTGTTGAAAAAAAAAATCATATTATGCAAAAAAACACTAACAGTGCAATTTACATCAGCAATTAAACTGATTAAATCCTGCGTTATTTGGTGATTGATCGCTATTTATAGGGCCAACATGCAGTAGTAGAATGTAACAAAGTACAAATTCTTCGTAACTGTACTCAAGTACATTTTTCACGTATCTGTACTTTACTTAAGTAGACTCAATAGTGCATAGCCTACTTTTGACTTTTACTTTGTTACATTTTGCAGCAATTATCTATACTTTCTACTCCACTACATTTCTACAATGTTCCGTTACATTTCTGATCAGTTTTTTGCCAAAACGTCTTCCTGACCGTCACACGTTTGTCTCACCAGTAAAGTTTGGTTGCCATAGATACTGTACATATGGGTTGCCGTAGATACTGTATATATGGAGCACCGCCGATCCAAGCCGGCTCCGGTGCTGCAGAACCCGGGCGCAGCGCCGCTGACCCTCGGTAATATAGCCTCCGGTAAAAGTGAAAATGAAAACGTTTGTTTTTATTATTCCCGTTTTTAAATCATAGTTGCTATATCTATTTCTCTCCACAGCGTCGTTTACTCCTCCGCCAGGCTGCGTAAGACGCGTTCATATCTTGTGTATTTGGCTGGACCTCTTCACATCTCCCCATTTGCGCTGCTTCACACACTTTATTTGCTTACTTGCATGTTTAAAGAAAATAAAATACATCCATGAATAAAACCAACCGCATTCTGATTCTAACAACACATTTCCGTTTTATGCTGGTTAGGGTAGGAACTTTTTTTAAAAGCCAGGCCTTGTTTGTGGTAGTGGACACCTTATACTTTTACTAAAGTAAATATGTCTCTGGATATTTGGACTTTTTATTTTAGTACTGAGATTCAGTACTTCCTCCACCGCGGCTCCGACAATCTCCGACAACCTGTCTCCCAGGAGGAGCACAGGAAGTGTCATGTCCTTATATGGGAATTTGCGGGGCGTTTGCTTATGCTAATTAGGAACAACTGGCACGCGCTTTCAGTTACGAAGACGTGGGATTCATCAATCCTAAGAACACAGATGCGAACAAATCTGCTGTTTAAGAAGACGTCATGAATCCGACGTAGACTTTTCTTAGAAACTTTCTTAAGCAAATATTTAAGAGAAAATTTAGGAAGATATTGGTGAATGAGGCCCTATGTTCCCACATTTTTAAGATTTTTCTTAAAATTAGGCCCTATGTTCCCACATTTTTAAGATTTTTTTTCAAAATTAGGCCCATCTTTTTGTCCGATGTCACACATGAGAATGCGTTGATATCTTAAATATGTTTAATTGTTTTATTTTGTATAAAGAGCCGCTTTGGCTCAAACGTGTCCTTAAAGTTCCACCTTATCGTAGCCTACAGCCAATAACAAAAGCTTCATGAAAACAATACAAAAGCAGCACTGAATATGAATCAGCCATCACAAAGCTCAGCATTTGACCTTTGAAGCATGTGACAGGAGCAGTCAATTTCATGCTATTTAAATCTCAAACTAACTAACTAACTAACAGAATGTGTATTATGACACCGGCAGCCACTGGAAAATAAAAAAAAACATGTTCTCTGCAAAAGCAATCTGGCTGCAAAATGACACAGTAGATGCACATTTTCCAGCAACACGAAAAGTGTAATTACATTACAGTAGCCGGTTAGCCTGACATGGTCCGACTCAGATTATAGTCAGAATATGAGTCTGATTCTGCTCCATTGGGCTGTGATTATTGGGGCATGTTTCAACCCAACCAGGCAAAAAAAATGCCTCTGCACTCAATTGGATAGACCTACAACCAATCAGAGCATCGGATAGACCTACAACCAATCAGAGCAACATATAGACTTACAACCAATCAGAGCAACAGATAGACCTACAACCAATCAGAGCGACAGATAGACCTACAACCAATCAGAGCGACAGATAGACCTACAACCAATCAGAGCGACAGATAGACCTACAACCAATCAGAGCGACAGATAGACCTACAACCAATCAGAGCATTGGATAGACCTACAACCAATCAGAGCAACAGTTAGACCTACAACCAATCAGAGCATTGGATAGACCTACAACCAATGAGAGCAACAGATAGACCTACAACCAATCAGAGCATTGGATAGACCTACAACCAATCAGAGCAACAGTTAGACCTACAACCAATCAGAGCATTGGATAAACCTACAACCAATCAGAGCGACAGATAGACCTACAACCAATCAGAGCGACAGATAGACCTACAACCAATCAGATAGACCTACAACCAATCAGAGCAACAGATAGACCTACAACCAATCAGAGCAACAGTTAGACCTACAACTAATCAGAGCAACAGATAGACCTACAACCAATCAGAGCATTGGATAGACCTACAACCAATCAGAGCAACAGTTAGACCTACAGCCAATCAGAGCATTGGATAGACCTACAACCAATCAGAGCAACAGATAGACCTACAACCAATCAGAGCATTGGATAGACCTACAACCAATCAGAGCAACAGTTAGACCTACAACCAATCAGAGCATTGGATAGACCTACAACCAATCAGAGCAACAGTTAGACCTACAACCAATCAGAGCATTGGATAAACCTACAACCAATCAGAGCAACAGATAGACCTACAACCAATCAGAGCAACAGTTAGACCTACAACCAATCAGAGCAACAGATAGACCTACAACCAATCAGAGCAACAGATATACCTACAACCAATCAGAGCATTGGATAGACCTACAACCAATCAGAGCAACAGTTAGACCTACAACCAATCAGAGCAACAGATAGACCTACAACCAATCAGAGCGACAGATAGACCTACAACCAATCAGAGCAACAGTTAGACCTACAACCAATCAGAGCATTGGATAGACCTACAACCAAACAGCAACGTCTTCTTAGAGACCATTGGGGCCAGCTGATAAATTTAACATTTGCTGAATCCCGTAGGAAGGACGGCGAAAACATCTTTCCGATCGACAAATGCCTCGATCGCGGTTCTCTGTTCCTCTTTTAAAATGAACGCGCTGTCGATATCTTCTATAACAGACGCGATGGAGGAATCTACACATCTCAATTCTCCAGCGGCAGCCATCGTTGTTGTAAACAAATTCAACCCAAGCGCTCTTTGGTGACGTGGTTGATTAAATTACTGTTGATCATCGTATAAAGCCCGCCCCCTGACAATCTGATTGGTCCAAACAGCTCTGGTTCGAGTATAGTTGCTCCACAACGGATCAAGTCCAGACCGAACTTCCCAAATGTTGTGGGCGGGGCTAAGTTCGGCTGGCATCCAGGCTAGTAGCCGGTCATATACAGGAGCTACTGTGGTGAAAGCACAGCAAAAAACCCAAAACAACCAATCATTTCCAATCAAAAAAGCTGCTTCTAATGCAAACGTTACAGTAACATATAGTCTCACATGGCCATGCGTGTACTTT
>NC_041352.1:25528120-25545620 GCF_004354835.1 Perca flavescens
AGAATCCAGAAAATAACAACAACCAATTACTTCCTCTTCCTCTCTCTCTCGGCTGCCCTAAACCTCCGTTTGTCTCAGTTTACGAGCAAACGAAGATTTCAAAAGTCTCCACTCCGGCCGGAGCTTTTAGAAAGACTCGGTTTCAGAGGAGATTTTTCCGTTTGCGTGTAAACGAAGGGCACAAACGAAGGGAAATGTCTCCATTAGTAAAAAAAATAACCATGTACGTGTAAACAGGGTCTTAGTCTTCATATAATTTAGTAAAAAACGCATTCTGATTACATTTTCAAAAGTAGGCCTGAAGATGCAAAGTCGTTGGTTGTGTGGGAATCTCAAAGTCGCCAAATTCGGTTTTGAGTGTCGCCTAATTGTAGTTTGAAAAACCTTTTCCCGTCTTTACCAACGTACAATATAAGTGCACAATATAAAAATAATCAATAAATAATATAAATGAGACCATTAACAACATACAATATGTGGCTCCTACATGTTACATAAATGCTCTTAAGGAACATTTCATGGGCTTGTCACCTTTTTTTCTTTGGAAAAGTTCAACTTAATGTAGAACTGCATTGGCATAAGATCTCAAATGAGAGCTCTTTGTTTCAGTTTAGCCTCTTGATGGGGCTCATTGTGTTTCAGCAAAGTTAGTGTTTAGTATTAATCTGCTTTCAGTGCTGGGCGTTCAGCCGACTCATGGTCTACATGTCATTATGGAAAATGCCAGCTCTGTATATATTTCAGTGGACAGCTTTTTATGCCACAAAAGTCTAATCGCGGCTGTGCCCAGGCGCAATTTCACTTTTTTATAATGAAAAGCCAAAGGGAATAAAAGGCTACTTAACCTTTTCCTCGACTGCCTCGGATCTCTTTATCCCCAACAAAACCTTTTTCTAACGCATACATCAGAGGCTAAGAGGCTTTCGCAGCTCCAATCTGTGTTTTAAAGACTCTCAGTTGTGTTGTTTCCAATCTCAGAGTTTAATTGCAAAGACTGTCATGTATCGCTTTAGCGTTGCATGCAATTTTTTTTTATCATCCTAAGAGTTTCATCACGAGGAAGGTCTCACTAGTCCACACAGCATTCCTGGATGGGAGCAAAACGTGCTCTGGTTTATCGGCATTTCTTTAAACCAATCACAATCGTCTTGGGGAGGAGCTAAGCGCCGGACGGAGCCGCGGTGCCTCTGAAAAACAACCTTCTGGAAGGAACTTGTTTTGGTGGAACGTGTGTACATTCAGAAGTAGTTTTTAGTCGTGCAACAGAATAGTGTTTATTTCTTCAGACGAGACGAGACTAAATATGTTCGTCAGCGACTTTTTTTTGCCATGACTAAGACGAGACAATGACGAGATAAAATCTGTCTTCATTTTCGTCTACCATGGTCTCTACTTTTTCATCATGAGATAGAATATTCAGCTGTTACCGAGACCCGGTGCACCGACAGGTGCCCTAACCACCGTTATCTACCGGACCGATTAGCCTGCGCTTCTCTCTGATGCTCCTAAACGCACGTTAGAGTCAACCGAAACATCGCTGCACGGGGCGCTAGTTAACACTACACTTGGCAGCAGGTAACGTTAGCATACCGTTAGCTAGTTAACACTACACTTGGCAGCAGGTAATGTTAGCATACCGTTAGCTAGTTAACACTACACTTGGCAGCAGGTAACGTTAGCATACCGTTAGCTAGTTAACACTACACTTGGCAGCAGGTAACTTTAGCATACCGTTAGCTAGTTAACACTACACTTGGCAACAGGTAACTTTAGCATACCGTTAGCTAGTTTGAGGGAATTACTGTAATTGTTGGAATTGTTGGGGCTTTGTAAATTATAGAGTGTGGTCTAGACCTACTCTATCTGTAAAGTGTCTCGAGATAACTCTTGTTATGATTTGATACTATAAATAAATTGAAAAATAAATTGAATTGAATAGTTAACACTACACTTGGCAACAGGTAACTTTAGCATACCGTTAGCTAGTTAACACTACATTTGGCAGAAGGTAACTTTAGCATACCGTTAGCTAGTTAACACTACACTTTGGCAACAGGTAACGTTAGCATACCGTTAGCTGCTGTTGTCTGTCTGAAAAACAACACATGTTGTGTTCACTTGAAATACGCCTCGCCAGTTTCGTGCTGCATTTATTTTAGTGTAAAATATCCCTTTCCCGTGCAGTGGTTGTTTTTGTTGATTACTGGTGAAATAAAGAAGAGGCTCAATATTTATATGACTTTATAGCATTTATTTATTTTTATAAATATTTGACTGAAATGGTTATCAGAAATAATTTATTTTAAAAAAAAGACTAAAATGTTTTGACTAAAACTAGACTAAAATGACAAGACTTTTAGTCGACTAAAACTTTACTAACAAAAAATGTTGGCACAAGACGAAGACTAAATTAAAAATAGGTGACAAAATTAACACTACAACAGAAAGCTCAGATTGGACAGATAGTCTAGCTAGCTGTCTGGATTTACCCTGCAGAGATCTGAGGAGCAGTTAACCATAGTCCTCACAAATCCACCGGAGGTTAGAACGCCAACACAGAGAACAAAGAAGGGGACGGAAATCCGGCCTAAATTCGGGACATCCAGCGGATTATCCGCCAGCACCTGAACAATCCCGGAAGTGGAACGTCATGAATATAGACTAGCTTGAATGTGACTGCTTTGTGTGTGGTTTCTGTTTATTTAAACCATCATTTTTGACATTTTATTACTCTGTGTACAATGGAGTGGCACTGTAGATTTGGGCTGGGTGGTTGTCCTTCGTGCGATACGAGAATCGATACACTGGCTTCAAATATTGAAACTTTAATTAATAAAATAAGGTGTTCTTAATAGATTTCCCTGCTCCCAGCGTTGCTACTTCATGGCCGGATTCAAGATGCTTTTCTGACGTCTCGGACTCGTTGGTATTTGGACTCTGACCTGTCTCAGACTCGGTCATTGGACTCGCCAAATATTGTAGTTGGTCCCGACCGAGTCCAGCACTAGGAAGTGTCAAAAGAAGTGAGAAAAATATTGAAGAAAGCGACAAAAAAAGTTGAAAAAAATGTTGGAAAAAACTATTTATTTCCCAGAAAAGGCATAAAGAATTTCAAAAATGTGACCAAAACATTCAAAAATACGTTGATACAAGCGAAAACATGTCTAAAAAAAAAAAGTGAAACAATTGTCAAAAAAAGCAACCACATTGTTAAAAAAAGAACGACTTCAAAAAGTGTCAAAAAGAAAAATATTAATTTTTTTTCAGGACTTGTTTTTTCCCCCAAGGACACTTCTCGTAGACACCTCTCTAACCTCCTGAGCCGCATAACGGCATCAGTCCGAACTTTATGCCGAAAATGAATTCCCTCAGACTGGAGGTGTGGATCTTCGCTGATCTCCCGATTTGATTATGATTATCATGTCAGCGATTCAATATGATTCGATATCTCGATGCGTCACGATGCGTCAAATCCATGTTTCTATTAAAGCCATGTAGGATATTTAATTCATAGCTTTTCAAGCTTCAAAAACCAAACATTCTGCAGTGCTCTAATACTAAATAAACTGGATACATAAAACTATACAGCACTGAGCACATGGCACTTCCTGAATGTGCAAAAACATACCAGAATATGTAAACAGAAATGCTGTTAGGCCTACATTAAATTGTAAACAGAAATTATCTATTGTGAGCCGGCCCATTTTTATTTTATTATTTTTTTTAATGTTTATTTGACAGGGACAAATGCATAAAACATTGCTTTATATAAAGAATACAAAGTAGATGCCATGCATACAGCTTTATAGCCATGACTCATTTGCAATCCCTTGTCCCCCTGGTTAGTCTTTTAAAATTAAAACAGAAATTACAGAATATTAATATAAAAATAAAAAATGTTAATCGATTTTCGACGCAGAATCGTCTACGTCCACGATTCGATGCATCCCAAGTCACTTTTTCCAAGTTATTGTCACTTTTTCCAATGTTTTTGTCACTTCTTTCTGTGATTTTTTCCTATTTTTTTCAGCATTCTATCATAAATGTTTCTGTAAATAATATAAAATTGTATAAAAAACCCAAATTCAATGAAAATAGTGAACTGATCCGTTATTTAACTTGTGAAGAGCGTCGAATGGAACCATCCACATTATTTTTTTGACAATTTGGTTGAAGGAAACACAAATTTCCGATCTAGAAACTTTTTGAAAATGGGTCAAATATGACCCGAGGACAAACAGGAGTTGGTTGGTTAGAATGAGAAGTTCAAAAGCATAATTTCTGTCTTTCTATGTCCTGTCTGTAACGATAAAAACGCACCGTGAGGTGCCGTCTGTCCAAACTGCCGAGTGACGCGCCATTATTTCAGCATCAGAAATTATTTGATTCATTTCTGTTGTTAACAGAGAGGTTTGCCATCCTGTGGTTTGAACGCTGTTTACTCTCTGAGCGCGAGGGCCTCGCTGCTCTTAACATGCATTTAAAAAAAGAAAAAAGGAGAAGAGCGGTTTGACAACTGCTCTTGGCTCTCCGCGGTTGTGAAATCCCTGTGAAACGAGCTCTCGAGTGGCTCGTTACTCGGCTATGCGTGTCGGCATGGGGAGACAGCCGCGCTGGCTTTGATTCAGACGTCTTGTTGGCACTCTTCGATGAAAGCGCATGAGTGCTAAGTCATGTTCGTTTCACCAGCTGTGTCCAAATGATTTATAACAGGGTGTGGGTAACGTGATGCTACAGAAATAGAGCTTGAGGGGGCGTCTGGGACAGTGTCTCAGCTGGGGGACAGGGAGACCACAGCCGACTGGAGACCGTGGGCTTTTAGATCAGCTCAGCTCTCAAACTGTCTGCCGGTGCCACTGCCGATCGATATTCTCACTTCAGAGAAACTTAAAGATAACGGTGAACTCACTCCCACTCTCGCTTTCTCTCAGCGCTCACCGGAAAAGAGACTTCTGATATCCTTCGCTGGTCTCCATCCAGAGCAACGGGGTCTGTTGGTCCAGTTTATATACAGTACAGGCCAAAAGTTTGGACACACCTTCTCATTCAATGGGTTTCTTTATTTTTATGACTATTTACATTGTAGATTCTCACTGAAGCCATCAAAACTATGAATGAACACATATGGAATTAAGTACTAAAAAGTGTGAAATAACTGAAAACATGTCTTATATTTTAGATTCTTCAAAGTAGCCCCCCTTTGCTTTTTTTGATAACTCTGCAAACCCTTGGTGTTCTCTCAATGAGCTTCATGAGGTAGTCACCTGAAATGGTTTTACCTTCACAGGTGTGCTTTGTCAGGGTAAGGGAAGTTTTTCCCTTATTAATAAAAAAGCAAAGGGTGGCTACTTTAATAGCTGCTGCTCTGCCATCGTACCTCGTGGATGGGACACAGTCGGTGAAATGGCACTTTCTTTTTCTTAACCCTCGTGTTGTCTTCCCGTAGACCAACTTTTAGTTTTTCTGGGTCAAAATGTAAAAAAAAAAAGGTCAACATTTTGGTTTTCTTTTGACAACTTTGTCACTTTCTTCCAAGTTTTTGTCACATTTCCTGACGATTTTGTCACTTTTTTCCAAGTTCTTGTCACTTTTTCCAATGTTTTTGTCACTTTTTTCTGTGATTTTTTGAATTTTTTTCCTATGTTTTTCAGCATTCTATCATAAATGTTTCTGTAAATAATATAAAATTGTATAAAAAACCCAAATTCAATGAAAATAGTGAACTGATCCGTTATTTAACTTGTGAAGAGCGTCGTATGGAACCATCCACATTATTTTTTTGACAATTTTGTTGAAGGAAACCCAAATTTCCGATCTAGAAACTCTTTGAAAATGGGTCAAATATGACCCGAGGACAAACAGGAGTTGGTTGGTTAGAATGAGAAGTTCAAATGCATCATTTCTGTCTTTCTATGTCCTGTCTGTAACGATAAAAACGCACCGTGAGGTGCCGTCTGTCCAAACTGCCGAGTGACGCGCCATTATTTCAGCATCAGAAGAACACATGACCTCGGTCTGGTCTGCTTTACCTTTTCTCTACATTCTTGTCTTTCTCTCACTCTGTCCATCTGTCTGAGTCTCTCAGCGGTGGAATCGCTCGGCCAAGAGCGAGACAACATCGATAAGACCGCACACACACACACACACACACACACACACACACACACACACACACACACACACACACACACACACACACACAGCACAGCGAGCATCTGCTGCCACGTGTCAACACTGTCAACTCATTGTGTGTCAATAAAGCCACTTGTCAATAAATATTCATTTCTCCGAGACCACTTCCTCCGTAGGCTCCCCAGGGGGGGGACCTGGTCCTGTTTAATCTTCCATGAAGACTCCATAATTTACAGCCGGACTGTTTACTTTCACTCAGACACACACAAACACACACAAACACACACACACACACACACACACACACAGAAAAACACACAGAGACACACAAATACACACGCACACTCAGACACACACTCAGACACACGCACACACACACACACACGCACACACACACGCACACACACACAGAGACAGTGTGTGTGTGTCTGTATGTTAGGTTAGGTTACTTTATTGGTACCCATAGGTAAACTAGTTTTACAGTCTAAGAGGCATGTGTCTCTGTATGTGTGTGTGTGTCTGTATATGTGTGTCTGTATGTGTGTCTATGTCTGTCTGTCTGTGTGTGTGTGTCTGTATGTGTGTCTGTATGTGTGTATGTGTGTCTGTCTGTGTGTGTCTGTGTATGTCTGTATGTGTGTGTGTGTATCTGTGTGTGTCTGTCTGTGTTTGTGTGTGTGTCTGTATGTGTGTTTGTGTCTGTATATGTGTCTATGTCTGTCTGTATGTGTGTGTGTGTCTGTATGTGTGTATGTGTGTCTGTCTGTGTGTGTGTGTCTGTGTATGTCTGTATGTGTGTGTGTGTGTATCTGTGTGTGTCTGTCTGTGTCTGTATGTGTGTCTGTATGTGTGTCTATGTATGTCTGTCTGTATGTGTGTGTGTGTGTGTGTGTGTGTGTGTCTGTATGTGTGTCTATGTCTGTCTGTATGTGTGTGTGTGTCTGTATGTGTGTCTGTATATATCTGTCTGTGTGTGTCTGTGTATGTCTGTATGTGTGTGTGTATGTGTGTGTGTGTGTGTGTGTGTCTATATGTGTGTCTGTATGTCTGTATTTGTGTGTGTGTCTGTATATATGTGTCTGTGTGTGTGTATATGTCTGTCTGTATGTGTGTGTGTCTGTATGTGTGTGTGTCTATGTCTGCATGTGTGTGTGTCTGTATGTGTGTCTGTGTGTGTGTGTGTCTATGTCTGCATGTGTGTGTGTCTGTATGTGTGTCTGTGTGTGTGTTTATGTCTGTCTGTATGTGTGTCTGTATATGTCTGTCTGTGTGTGTGTGTCTGTGTATGTCTGTGTGTGTGTGTGTGTGTGTCTGTATGTGTGTGTATATGTATGTCTGTATGTGTGTGTGTGTCTGGATGTGTGTCTGTATGTGTGTGTGTGTGTGTCTGTATGTCAGTCTGTATGTGTGTGTCTGTATGTGTGTGTGTGTGTCTGTATATGTGTGTGTGTGTGTGTGTGTCTGTATATGTGTGTGTGTCTGTATGTGTGTCTGTATGTGTGTCTGTATATGTGTGTGTGTGTCTGTATGTGTGTCTGTATGTGTGTGTGTGTGTGTGTGTGTCTGTATGTCTGTCTGTATATGTGTGTCTGTATGTGTGTGTGTGTGTGTCTGTATATGTGTGTCTGTATGTGTGTGTGTGTCTGTATATGTGTGTCTGTATGTGTGTGTGTGTGTCTGTATATGTGTGTCTGAATATGTGTGTCTGTATGTGTGTCTGTATGTGTGTGTCTGTGTATGTGTGTCTGTATGTGTGTCTGTATGTGTGTGTCTGTGTATGTGTGTCTGTATGTGTGTGTCTGTATATGTGTGTCTGTGTCTGTGTGTATGTGTGTCTGTATATGTGTTTCTGTGTATGTCTGTGTCTGTATATGTGTTTCTGTATGTGTGTCTGTATGTGTGTGTCTGTATATGTGTGTCTGTGTCTGTGTGTATGTGTGTCTGTATATGTGTTTCTGTATGTGTGTCTGTATGTGTGTGTCTGTATATGTGTGTCTGTGTCTGTGTGTATGTGTGTCTGTATATGTGTTTCTGTATGTGTGTCTGTATGTGTGTGTAGTCCGTCAGCACGGCTGACATACGTGGGGGTAGGAGGAGGAGGAGGATGTGGGGGGGGTCATGATGAAGATGGCCGACATTAATCCTGTCTGAGGGAGTTGAACGTAGGCAGGAAGAGAAGGTCAGCGCGTGGATGAGCCGGCTACTTCACCCCACAGCCTCTCTCAGTCCATTCTGCATCAATTCGCCGAAGAAGAAAATGCGTCTTTCGCTCCTCGAGCAGCTGCATGTCAACGTCACTCCCCAGCGGAGCATACTTTTTTCCCCCGGTATTGTATTTTAATTCATGTTTGTTCATGTTTAATACCTCCCTCGCACCGTTCTCCAGCCTACACACACACACACACACACACACACACACACACACACACACACACACACACACACACACACACACACACACACACACACACACACACACACACACACACACTCACACCTCCCTCTCCGTGTTTCCTTGACCTACTTCCTCCCTCGGGGGGATCAACGCCCGTTCATTTCATCCTGCCGGTGTGGGTTGTTCTCATAACCGGAGTTGTTGTCAGTAAGTGGCTGACTTTTAATTTGATCTGGTTCATTCCTCCTCCCACTGCCTCCTCTCCTCTCTGTCACCAAGTCATTATGAAAACATCTTCCTCAAGAAGCAAGAAGCCATGTAACGCTTTCACACAACAGCTAAAAATTGCAGAGGGAGGTTAAAGGTCCCATGACATGGTGCTTTTTGGATGCTTTTATATAGACCTTAGTGGTCCCCTAATACTGTATCTGAAGTCTCTTTTATATAGACCTTAGTGGTCCCCTAATACTGTATCGGAAGTCTCTTTATATAGACCTTAGTGGTCCCCAAATACTGTATCTGAAGTCTCTTTTATATAGACCTTAGTGGTCCCCTAATACTGTATCTGAAGTCTCTTTATATAGACCTTAGTGGTCCCCAAATACTGTATCTGAAGTCTCTTTTATATAGACCTTAGTGGTCCCCTAATACTGTATCGGAAGTCTCTTTATATAGACCTTAGTGGTCCCCAAATACTGTATCTGAAGTCTCTTTTACATAGACCTTAGTGGTCCCCTAATACTGTATCTGAAGTCTCTTTTATATAGACCTTAGTGGTCCCCAAATACTGTATCTGAAGTCTCTTTTATATAGACCTTAGTGGTCCCCTAATACTGTATCTGAAGTCTCTTTTATATAGACCTTAGTGGTCTCCTAATACTGTATCTGAAGTCTCTTTTATATAGGCCTTAGTGGTCCCCTAATACTGTATCTGAAGTCTCTTTTATATAGACCTTAGTGGTCCCCTAATACTGTATCTGAAGTCTCTTTTATATAGACCTTAGTTGTCCCCTAATACTGTATCTGAAGTCTCTTTTATATAGACCTTAGTGGTCCCCTAATACTGTATCTGAAGTCTCTTTTATATAGACCTTAGTGGTCCCCTAATACTGTATCTGAAGTCTCTTTTATATAGACCTTAGTGGTCCCCTAATACTGTATCTGAAGTCTCTTTTATATAGACCTTAGTGGTCCCCTAGCGTGTGCACAACGTGCATACACTTCTCTCATCTAAACGGACGCAGCATTTCCCATTTTTGCAAACCATACATAATTACAAAGGAAAATATTACTGAAAATGCGCTTCAGGTGTTAGGATCGGTCAGGAGGCACTTTACAGTACAGTCCTCACAAAGTCCCAGCATTCTTTGTGGCTTGTTGTGTTTTACACAACATTTCCATGAATCACGGATGTGTGGATGACATAAATGAGGAAATATTAGAGGACTTAAGGAGACGTGGTGTTGAACCACGGCGGGATCTGGTCCGGGAGTAATGCGCGATGTGCTCCTGGTGGAGCGGGAGGACGGAGATGGAGTGTGGGGGGGCACAACAGATGCAGGTGGTGCGTTTGGAGGCCCACGCTCCATGGCTGCAGCAATCCTCTCCAGACTTGAGGAGATGCCACTCGGTCAAGAAGGACATTTATTACTTCGCCGGTTTATTGCACATTACGCCCAAACCACTCCCAGCTACTTCAGACCAACCCATTTTAGATTTGCGTCGGGCCCAAGAGTCATTTATCCCGCCGGTATCATAGCAACAGCGCTCAAGATCCGCCCACAAAGCTACTTGCGTTTTGCGTTTCATACTTGCGTTTCAGATCGTTAAAATAGGGCCCCAAGTCTCTCTTGGCATTAGTAAGAGCAATCAATCAATACATTTTATTTGTATTATTATATTATTTGATTACACATAAGGCTGAATTACACACATATGCTCAGTGCCATACATGCACTAATGGAGAGATGTCAGAGTGAGGGGAGCTGCCCACGGAAAGGCACCCCCGAGCAGTTGGGGGTTCGGTGCCTTTGTCAAGAGCACCTGGGCAGTGGCCAGGAGGTGAACTGGCACCTCTCCAGCTACCAGTCCTACCACCATACAACCAGCAACCCTCCGGTTCCCAACCCAACTAGCCACTGACTGAGCTACTGCCACCCCGACAAAATTAAGCGTCACGGTTACGTTTTGGCACCACAACGACGAAAAAGATGATGGTTTGGATTAAAACACTCCCAGAGAACGAACACAGACGGGTGAAAGTCTTCTCCCCGGGCTTGAACATGGCATGTAACTGGCTCTCATACAGCAGCAGTCAATGTGGTGCATACAGTTATAAATACATGGGACACACACCATTTACTGTTGTAAAGACCCCTCCCAATCTGCCTGCCTGTCATGTTTCTGCTCCTATTGCATTGATGTTGAGTTAATTTGTGTTATTAGTCTATTTAGTTCAATAAACTAATTTATCTGTGTGTGACCTCCCTTTTGTTGCCGGCTTTGAGCCAGTTGGTAACACAGTGCTTTACTTTTCGTATAGCTAAATATACAGTACAGACCAAAAGTTTGGAGACACCCTGTCATTCAATGTGTTTCCTTTTTATTTTCATGACTATTTACATTGTAGATTCTCACTGAAGGCATCAAAACTATGAATGAACACATATGGAATTATGTACTTAACAAAAAAGTGTGAAATAACTGAAAACATGTCTTATATTTTAGATTCTTCAAAGTAGCCACCCTTTGCTTTTTTTGATAACTCTGCAAACCCTTGGTGTTCTCTCAATGAGCTTCATGAGGTAGTCACCTGAAATGGTTTTACCTTCACAGGTGTGCTTTGTCAGGGTTAATTAGTGGAATTATTTCCCTTATTAATAAAAAAGCAAAGGGTGGCTACTTTGAAGAATCTAAAATATAAGACATGTTTTCAGTTATTTCACACTTTTTTGTTAAGTACATAATTCCATATGTGTTCATTCATAGTTTTGATGCCTTCAGTGAGAATCTACAATGTAAATAGTCATGAAAATAAAAAGGAAACGCATTGAATGAGAAGGTATGTACTGTATGTATACGAATTCTTCATGAAAACAGCCTGCTAAGCCACATGCCATCACTGTCCCACGACGACCACATAAAGCAAAGTAATGTTAGCAAAGTTGACGATTAGCATCAATTTTGCGGAGCAGACGGAGAGGCGACTAGAGGGTTTTACACCTTCTGGAAGACAGGTGCAGATTTGTTTCCTTTGGTTCCTTAGCACAGAGGAAAACACTAAAGGAGGTCTGTTATCTCTCTGTCACACACACACACACACACACACACACACACACACACACACACACACACACACACACAGTTATCTCCCAATGGACCAGCGTGTAGGTGGTGGAAACCTCTTTTGTGTCTTTGGCTGAACATTGGACAGATGTCACATTCACAGCCTCCCAGAGAGCTCATAAATCAAACTATACACACACACACACACACACACACACACACACACACACACACACACACGCACGCACACACATGCACACACATGTGCACGTGCACTCTGACAAAATCAACCCCCACTTTTCAATAAAGTTTTTTCAACATTGTTGTTGAGTTATTGATCAGCGCAGCTTTTAACATAATGTTTCAGCCATTTATAAGAGAAAGCGGGGAGGAGGCTGGGGTGTGTGTGTGTGTGTGTGTGTGTGTGTGTGTGTGGGGGAGGGGGGTAGGGTGGGTGGGGTGTTGAGACCTTCATGGCGCGTGCACAAACACACATTTAGAGTTCAACACACACACACACACACACACACACACACACACACACACACACACACACACACACACACACACACACACACACACAGTTGGAGGTGCATTAACAGGGCTGCTATACCAGCAAACAGAATTGGAAGCTGCAGAAATGAACGCTAAACTAATTTAATGGAGCGCGCACACACACACACACACTTGATAGAGCATCGACATGGCTACCACCAGCGGTGAATGCTAGGCTAATGGAATGATGAATATCAGCCGCGTGACGCAGTGTATTTCCAGGAAAATCAACCCCCTCGGCAGCTATTTCCCCAGAGTCGGCTCGGGCCATATTTCTCGCTAACTGCTACGATGACAGCAAAGTCTTTCTGGGAGGGAAGCTGGGTCAATGATGATTAAAGCCGGACCTCCAACCTTCTGAATCTGCTCCTGTGTTGTTGTTTTTTTTGTCACATTAAAAAGCGAATAAAGGTTTCGAGGTGTTTCGTATAATGGGAAAGAAAACGACTGCTTGGCCCTGATGGAATCGCTCGTTGGGAAAAGCCAGAGGCTGAAATAGATTCGAGTTGAACGCAGGTTTTAAAATGAGCGCGCTCGAGATAAACAACAGAAGAGCTTTGCTAGTGGTACTAATGAATTTATGGACGATATTTCCATCCACTTAAAGTTCTGTTGTTGCCGCTGACAGACTTAGATTATTATTCTAAGTGTCTGACAACATTATGGGATGGATCCCTGCAGAGATAGACCTTTAAAACCTCTTTGAGACCTTTCTGTTTAACCAGAAACAGCTCTGAAGTCGCTGGCTCTAAACCCACCAGACTCCAATTAAAAAAGCTATACTTTTAGCGTGTATAGAGCCAACATATCTTCACATGTAAATCAGTAAACTATGTGTTTATTTCAACCAAAACTAGAGTTGTGATGGTTGGAGAAGAAGAAAGACAACTCAAAACGGCTTTTCGTCATTGATGACTTCAATCTCAAAACGTCTCAGGGAGATTATAAATGTTATTTTGTCTTTTGACAGATGTAAACACCGTTAACCAATAAACTGGCTGAGATTCATGAAGACTTATTCATTTTTTAACGGCAGATTGTTTTGGGTCGAAGGCTCTGCTTTGTGTAAAGTGCAATAAAAACAAAGTTTAAGTTTATCGAGCTGGTTCGATTTGCCTCCGTGTCCCAGCAGGCTGCAGGCTTTGGTCCCGAGCGTTGGGCAGAGACCAAAATAATGAGATCACACAGACAAGAAGCCAGGATGTGTTGCCGTAGCAACAGTCTGGGAGGCTGACCGGCGGGGTTCCCGGGCACGAATACCTGGACGCGACCCTGAACACACCGGGATTATAAATCCCATCTGGCCTGGGAACGACTCGGGACCCCAATGAGGAGCTGAAGGACATGAACGGAGAGAGAGATAGAGAGGGGGGGGACAGAAAGAGAGACAAAGAGAGAGAGAAAGAGACAGAGAGAGGGAGAGAGAGACAGAAAGAGGGAGACAGAGAGACAGAGAGGGAGAGACCGAGAGAGAGAAAGAGAGACAAGGAGAGAGAAACACAGAGAGAGAGAGACAGAGAGATAGACAGACAGAGAGGGAGAAAGAGAGAGAGAGACAGAGAGACAGAAAGAGAGAGACAGAGAGAGAGCAAGACAGAGAGGGAGAGAGAGACAGAGAGAGAGAGAGAGAGAGAGAGAGACAGAGAGACAAGGAGAGAGAAACACAGAGAGAGACAGAGAGATAGACAGACAGAGAGGGAGAAAGAGAGAGAGAGACAGAGAGACAGAAAGAGAGAGACAGAGAGAGAGACAGACAGAGAGGGAGAGAGAGAGAGAGAGAGAGAGAGACAGAGAGAGAGAGAGAGAGAGAGAGAAAGAGACAGAGAGAGAGGGAGACAGAGAGAGGGAGAGACAGAGAGAGAGAGAGAGACAGAGAGAGAGAGAGACAGAGAGGGAGACAGAGAGAGAGGGAGAGAGAGAGAGAGAGAGAGACAGAGAGAGACAGAGAGAGAGGGAGAGACAGAGAGAGAGAGAGAGAGAGAGAGGGAGGGAGATAGAGATCGATTTATATAAGATATAAGATATAGGGTTTGACTCCAGCTCCATTTTGTGGCCTCTCATGTGAGAGTTTAGTGCTCGTGATTTACATTCTAGTCACAGAAAGATGCCAATTTTGTCAAAAAATAAAGTCAAACTTCACTAAACTAAACACAAACTAAAACCTATCCAGGTGTTCGAATGCGAAATTCCCAAATCCCTAAAGACTGCTCCGTCTTGGCGCAAATTTCATGCCATGCATCCTAGTGTGCAGCGAAGATTTTCAGACCTGTTTTACAAAAAAATGGAGGAATGAGTTAAAATTCCTCTTCACTGTATACAGAGGGGGATATCTTTCAAAAGGACAGAAAACGTCTTTGAGGATGTCTTCAAAAACATGTCCGGTACCTTTTGTGTATTCTGTTTATTTTTCAGAAAAATATTGGCTTAAATAATCCTTTAACTGGAACACACTCATGAATGCAAAAATGTAGTAATGATGATTAAATGACAGCTGCAAACTGGGACTACGATTTGGCTTCTTTTAAAGCACATTAGAGGGGATCCATGAGACGATGACTAAACCAAGAGGGACAGCTTGGACGGTGTCCTGGTAATGTTCTGGTCCAGTGAGTCTCCAGGAAACCGGCACACTTCTCCTCACAGATACAGCGGGATCTGCCGTAACCTGAAGTTTAAAGTTGTGCGTTGGCCTGTGTGTGTGTAACCCTAACCCTGTCCCGTTCTTCTTCATCTAAACCCAACTGTCCCGTTCTTCTTCACCTAAACCCAACTGTCCCGTTCTTCTTCATCTAAACCCAACTGTCCCGTTCTTCTTCATCTAAACCCAACTGTCCCGTTTTCTTTATCTAAACTTCACCTAAACCCAACTGTCCCGTTCTTCTTTATCTAAACCCAACTGTCCCGTTCTTCTTTATCTAAACCCAACTGTCCCGTTCTTCTTTATCTAAACCCAACTGTCCCGTTCTTCTTTACCTAAACCCAACTGTCTCGTTCTTCTTTATCTAAACCCAACTGTCCCGTTCTTCTTTATCTAAACCCAACTGTCCCGTTCTTCTTTACATAAACCCAACTGTCCCGTTCTTGTCCCACGTGTCATGTAAATGTACCTTTTAAAATTTAATTTAGTGTATTGACAATATGAATGTAACGTGTGTGGACCCCAGGAAACATTACTACGGTAACAACTGATGGGGAACCTAAAGAAATAAATAAAAACAAATTAATCAGCCTTTTCTATTCCTTTCAGCAGGAGAATCAGGCAGCTGCCCTCCGGGATCCCAAACAGCCTCGCATCACTTCCTTTCGGCACAAAACCACATCCTCCCGGTGACCTCGCGGGTCACACGCTGCATGCCGATGAGCCCCCGTAACGAGAGCCCCTAACGACGGCTGCTAATTAGTGTTGCTTAACGAGGCAGCCCCCCCCAGGCAGACTGGGGTTGGCATGTTGCAGGCATGTCAGTGTAGGGGGGGTGGGGGTCATAGACAGCACGCAAGTTTTTTTTTATAGGTCACATCTTTTGCCTTTAGTTAATCTAAATGTTTGTTTCATACATTTTTTTCAGTAGTTCTGGTATTTGTATCTTTGCTATCTCATTTTATTTGTTTTTATTTTATTCATTATTTCTTGTATATTGCATGTGTTATGTGTATGTGTGAATATGTCCTTGCTGCTTGTAACACAGTAATTTTCCAATTTGGGATTGATAAAGTCCATCCATCCATCCATCCATGTATCTATCTATCCATGTATCTATCCATCTATCTATCCATCCATCCATCATCCACGTATCTACTTACCTACCTACCTATTTGTCCATCTAGCTATCTACGTATCTATCTATCTATCCATCCATGTATCTACTTACCTACCTACCTACCTATTTGTCCATCTATCTATCTATCTATCTATCTATCTATCTATCTATCTATCTATCTACGTATCTATCTATCTACGTATCCATCTATCCATCTATCCATCTATCTATCTATGTATCTATCTATCCATCCATCTATCTATCCATCCATCCATCCATCCATCCATCTATCTATCTACGTATCTATCTATCCATCCATCCATCTATCCATCCATCCATCTATCCATCTATCTATCTATCTATCCATGTATCTACTTACCTACCTACCTACCTACCTATTTGTCCATCTATCTATCTATCTATGTATCTATCTATCCATCTATCCATCTATCTATCTATCCATGTATCTACTTACCTACCTACCTACCTACCTACCTATTTGTCCATCTATCTATCTGTCCATCTTTCTACATATCCATCCATCCATCCATCTATCTACATATCATCTATCTATTCATCTATGTGCTGTATAAACAAATGGTTGAAATCATTTGTTCTGAATTGAACTCTCAGACTAATTGGAGGCGTTACAGGAGATATGCTGGCTCACTACAGAACTGACTGAAATCCATTCAATCAGTGAGTTTCCACTCAGCAGGTTTTGCCTCGTCTGAATTGAAAGCGCTGGAGTTTTTCTATCGCTCGGTTTGGATGTTTCATTTCAGATCTGACGGGAAACAGATTATCATTTGGACTGGAAGAGGAAATAAAAAAAGTGGTGGAAACTACAGACGACAGCATGATACGACTAACGAATCAAAACTCAAGTTAAAGTTATGAGTCTAAATGTGCGAGAACGGGAGGACTGTACGTGACAATATTAGAGAAAGTTTTCGGATCCTTTACTGAAGTAAAACATAAGAATACCTCCCTGCAACGTGATATCACGACTCAGCTGAAACATTCACATTAAAGTGCCCATATTATGAAAAAAACTAATCCCTTTTTCTGGGATTTGGGGTGTTATTTTGTGTCTCTGGTGCTTCCACATGCATACAAACTTTGAGAAAAAATCCATCCATGGTGTTCTGAGTGAGATACAGTTTCTGAATGTGTCCTGCCTTCAGTCTCCTAATAAGCTGTTCAAAATCTGCACGGCTTTCTGAGGTGGCTAGCTCGTTCTCGATGGCAAAACACTGCTTACAACACACACTAGTTCACCATAATCTACAAGAAGAACTACTTCCATGTCCCTGTTCTGCAGGTATTCCACACAAAGTTGGGAAGTGTGCCTTTGTTTAGAAGAAGTCTCCCG